>NW_010423860.1:0-23290 GCF_000710305.1 Buceros rhinoceros silvestris
TAATTGTCTGCGGGGTATTTTCGTAACATAAATACACTACATATTTGGCATGCATCATTATAGTAGCACTTGGATAACCACCCATTTGTGTCTTTTCTTTGAGATCAATGGAAATTAGGGTGATAAAAGTACAGATTTATTTTTCGGTCAGCTAAAATTTTGATTTCTAAATAATTGTGTTTATAACACATGCAATGCCCAGGATGACTCTATGTCCCACTACGAAGGACTCTTCCATTACATGAAAAATTACTAAATCCTTGTTACAGTCCACTCACACAAAAGGTGGAACCCAGCTGCACTCTCTAGGTATGCACATTCCTGATCCTGTAGCACATTTGCTGCCCTCTGTCATCTCTGCAGCCCAAAGCATAGTCCTTGTTCAGGTCCCATCCTCCCAGTACAACACTGGCAAGAGAAAGGTCCCTGGCAAGGGGTCTGTGGGAGGGAATCCACTGGATGTAGATTTCCCTGGAGGTCAGGGAAATCTCTGCTCTTCTTTGTGGCTGCAAGGACAAGAAAGAGATGACTAAAATGAGAGCTCTTTCCAACATGGGAGACAGGTTCTGGGGCAGGGCTGAGGCCACGGGATGGCCCCACTGACCCCCTGGGCAAGGGCCAACTCCCACACTGCCAAGGCCACCTCATCTCTGTCGGGTTGTGCCCGTGACACAAAACCTCAGGTAATGCTGAGCGATAATAAAATAAACATCTTTATTTTTAATAGATGGACAAAACAGACCCAAAACCAGACAGTATTTTCCTGAATTTCATGGGCACCATTGAATACAATACAAATGAAGTTAAAACATATATATCTATATTATGCTTCCTATTTACTTTGTAAGGTATAGCCTTAATATAACATTTCTGACAGACGAAAATATACTTTTTTTTTTTAACAACAGCCACAAATACTGCCCTGATTAATAGCAGACTTACAATAACATACAGTCTAACTGCACATAGTACTTGATCAAATACACTTGAAGGGCAGAAGGAAAAATTAGTAAGTGTTTTTCCTATTATACTTACATTTGAAATCCTAAATTGCTGTACTATATGAAAATAAAAGACTAAATCTTTTACTTTATTTGATCCACTTGATGTTTACATTCAGCTCAGGTTCACAAAAGTATGTTTTATTTATAATACATTTACCATCCTATATGGACAAATACAGATGAAATCGTAACTTTTTTTGACATCTCAGCTATGTTATTAACCTTGATTTTATGAACACATCTCATGCAAAGGAGGTAAAAAACCCTGTCAAATAAATGTTATTCACAAATGTTAAGATATGAGAATAAAATGTTGGATTGTGATATGAATATTTTATCTAGAAATTGTAGGCTCAGAAACAATAACCTCAGTGTCTGAAAACGAGCTGTCTGCTTCACTGATTATAGACCCAATTTAGTGCACAGTACTACTGTCTACAAATTGCAACAGTGGAGAAGGAACATCTGATGATTCCTGTGGAAATAAAGTCTACTTGAAGAATCACGTCCTGTTGGCATTTTGCTTGTGAAAGTAACTTGGTTGCATTTTGCTCTCTCCCCGCCTCCCACACCCCCAGCTATCAATCATAAATATGGCCTTTGGTTATACGAACAGCTTTGTGTAAATTTTATGGTAGGATAGCTGACCTAAGGCAAGAAAACTTGTAAACACACTTTGCAGAGGGCTGTTTAGTTTGGCTTTTGGAGTCATCCTGTCCACTACACAGCTAACCATCACAACCATGGCAGCCATTGTTGGACTCATCAAAAGACATGCACAGAGACTTGGTGAAGAGTATGAAAAGCAGAGTTATGGTCACGTGATGAACAGTCTCTAGTGTGACTTTTCTCCTTTGCATGATAAAGCTCACATGGTGTGCTACTTGTAAAAGTGCATAACCTTTCAGTCTCCACAGAGAGGACTGGAAAAATTTGGGAACATTTCCTGGCAGAGAATGTGCAGTTCCATCTAAATAGGCATCCACTGTGATATCACAGTGATTTCACAAAAATATTCAATAGGATAAACAGTATAAAATATTCTGATAATGTGGAAAGCATCTGTTTTGAAATTGTTTGACTAACACATTTTAATTTTTCACTTAACTTTTTCATTTTGAGCACTTGAAAATCCTTTATCTTTTTTATGACAACAAGGGAATACAAGGGAAAAGGGAAAGTTTTTATATTTGAGTCATAATTTCTTGAACAATTCCAGCTGAATCCCCTTTTCTTTTTCTTCTCTTCTGACTATTGTGGATTTTGAAATAACTAATACAGAAATGCTGCTGTATTCAGAGCGTCTGGTCACTATGCATCTTCCCATAGTGAAATTCTAGCAATTCCTAGACAAAACTGAAGTAGGAGAAAATTTTCAGAAGACCTACAGGTGACTAAAATAGGATCCCCTAATGTAATTTGGAACAGCAGTGTAAGGCATCAGCTATGTAAGCGGGTAAAACCGTGGCTTGAATATTTTCGCATAAGAAGGCATCTGGGCTAGTGGATTTGGGCTAGAAAGGGATAATAATTCAGCAGTGGCTCTGTTCTCCCCTCTCTTTTTTCCATACAATCTCTTTCCTCTTCTCTTTTCCATGATTCATGAGGGAATGAATACCCCTGGGCTCGTGTCGGTTTGTGAGAACCTCATCACCCTGAATTTCATTAATGGCTTGTTCACTCACCCTGCAAGAATTTTTCATTTCTTTGCTATATTGGCTTTTCAGGGTTTTTAGTGCAGACCTTGTTTTTGATTCTCTCCACCCAGAGCACACATAATTATTTGTTAGCACAGTAGTACTGCAGCACTAGTTCACAATGCATATTCAGAACTGAGATGCAGTGTTATTTTTAAATGCAGTACATGGAGGGGAAAAAAAAATCACTGTTTCTAAAATTAATTTTCTCTATGTATAAAATAGATGTATGCTGCTAAAACTCCACAAAAGGAGCAAAAATATATCTAAGGACTTAACCTTGTGAAAGTTTATGTCAACATTGAATGCACAAGTTGATGGCTTCTTCCTTTAGCAGCAAAACCTATTCTTACGTCTCCTAACCTCCAGCATAGCTCCCTGTGCTGTGAACATTAAAGAAGAAATTTCACTGGTGACCGGCAGCAGAAGGATATCTGGATTTCAGCTGAACATTTTGTGTCATGTGTAGATATTAAAAAGAATTATTGGAGCATAACTCTTAATTGCACAGAAATCTAGCTATTAGATCTCCCACTGTGAAAGGCACGTACCAATGGGGACAGACACAATCACCTTGGCCACGGGCAAATGGAAACAGCATTGCATGTTCCCTGCTGGCCAGGGTAAAGTCAGAAGAGGCCTCATCTCCCTACTCTGCTGCTTCTGGCCAGCATTGCCAATCATGAGAGAAGTCTCATCTGCCCCTGGCTGTTGCTGGTGCTCCACAGAGTCACCGCGATGGCCCAGGAGAATGGCTGTCAACGAAGGAGTCCAGCATTTAGTGGAAGACACCGCTGTGCCTTTCACTACACTTGTGGGTTTGGCTTTTCTTTCAGTTCCTCTCCAAGCTGCTGCTGCTTTCAGAGGTAGACACTTACAGATGTGAAAAGCTGTCCAGCAAGCCTGTTTTTTTCCCATAGGAAATCAGATTTTTTGAGAAAATGTGATTTTCCATGGAAAATTTACACCTTCCAGAGTATTCCCAGCAAGACCAACCCAAAAGACTTTTTTATTTCTTTGAGAATACTTTTTTTATAAAGTGAAGGATGGGTATTTTTTTCCATGAAAAACCCTCTCATCTGTTTTCTCAAGCCTGCTAGACTCTCCTTACTTTTTAATATTTTTCCACCGCTGTAGTTGCTTGGTGTCAGACTGCTTTGCTCAGTCTTCATTTAGATGATCAGTCAAGATAAGGTTTCTTTTCTCAACATTGAAAAGTTCCATTTAGTTTATAAGAGCTCTGTAATTTTTCACAAGCTGAATTTCAACTCTAATGATTGCCTTAAAAATTCTGTTATCCTCCATTGGTGGCAGCTACCAACCACAGGGAAAAAAGAACACTTGTAACATACTTTGCTTAAAGTCATCTTGCACCAGGTGTAACATAATTTTAACGTTGTGACTTAATTTTAACTTTTAAAATTAATATATGATATTTATCACTCGTGAAGAATTTACTACTATTTGAGCAGTTCGCTGTCTTATACAAATAATAAAATACTAGATTTGTATTATTTTAATTTCTTTTGAAATGAGGAAAAAAATGATCAGACCAAAAACCCAGGGAATTTATCTGTTTGTCTTTGCTCAAGCAACTAGCTCTTTAGTAATAAATCACTTAAAGCTGTGGCAATGTATTTTCACTTATTATCAATAAAATGTTCACTAATAGCATTTCAGAATGACTGTATTATAATTTCTTCACACGATGTCCTAGCTAAATAAGTGTTGCACTTTTCCTGCTATGTATATTTTTCAATTGCAAATTTTTTTTTTAATTGCACAGTATAGAATGGGATCTGAGTGTATCTTTTGGTAAACACTCTATAATCTAATCCAACATGTTAGATAATAACAGAAAAGAGTTTCCCCCATGGGATGCTCTACATCCTGGAAACAACTTAAGGAATTGTGCAGCGGCATGTTATTCTCAATTCTTGCATTTCTTCTGATAAAATGCCTCTTATTATTCTTTGCAGAATATTCTGCTTCGCATTACTTGGCCTATGGTTACCAGATTTTTTAATTATCCTCAGCGTTGGACAGCTCTGGACTTGAATCAACATAATTGAAGGCTTCCTTATTTGTGAAAGTTGAGCTCAAAGTTAGGCTGTGTCGTGGATTCACAGGTGCCAGTTCGTTTAATACAATATTGTCACTTTTTACAAGAGTTGCTTTGTCCATGTGTTCTCTACTGTACCTGGCAACAACAGCATCAAGGAAGTCCAGCTTTGGTGGTAAAGTCCCACTTTCAAATAAGTATTTGGCTAAGTAGGAAACTATAATGTTAGTAAAGAAGGAGGTAAGCATAGCAAGAGTTTTAAACGGGAATCGCTGGGTATAGATATTATTTTCATCTGGATAGCAGCCAGGATAGTAGATCAAGGGCTGAAGGTAGAGGTACGGTTCTCCTCCGGTTATTCTGAGAACAAGGCCAAATAAATATCCCGCAATGGCACCGTAGGTGTTGGTTCCTTTAATAAATAACACACACAGGAGCTGGGGGAATATGATGATATAAACAAGGTCAGAGCTGAGGTACCACAGGCCGTACACTGACGACGCTAGCAGTGCCATTGCTGTTGCTGATGCTCCAAACAGAAAAATGGTGATTCTCATGACCCACACGATTTCCCTGTCTGAAGCCTGCAAAAAAAGGGCAGTGTTAGGTGTTTTTTTCATGACGATGTATGTATGCCTACATTTATGCACAGTCAATATAAAATGCTGTACTGTAAAAGGAAATTTTGCATTACATATTCAACAAAATTTACAAGTGAATCTCTCTCTCTGTCTCTATCCCTGTTTCAAGCGCAGAGAAAAATACCTAAGGATTATGGTTACCGTTCCCAAAGCCTTAGTCTTTGAACATGAGGAAAAGTTTGCTAACGTATCAAAGAGAAAAAACAACAGCAGAGTGTTAGAAATAACTTTTAAATATAAGCATCATATGGTTCAGCCAGAAAAAATTGTCAGCTTCAGAATTTCTTCTCCATTTCCTAAGAAAAACTCTAAATTGCTAACCCATTCTGGTGTCAAATGATTTCCTGATAAATCAAAAATTCAGAAAGATGTCTCATTTTGTAAAGGATTAAAGTAAAACTTATGGTTGCAGCAATAATTAGGAGCAGTTTGGGTAAACTGCAGTGACATGAGAACACTTTAAAGCTGTCTCTCCTGGGCTAGCTTTTTCACCATAAGCATTTTTATGTCATTCAGTTTATTCAATATAATGTTAGAATGAAATGCTATACTTTTTCTACTCACAGGCAGTAATGTAAAAGAGGTGTTTCATTATGCAACTACAGTTCATGCATCACCTAGTTAAGGTATCACCTAAAACTTTCTCTAAAAGTAAAAATGGTAATATAATCTCACATTTTGCCGAAAGGAAAGCTGGTAGATGTTCCGAGCAAACATGGAACTTGCTGATAAAATTGAAGAGTCAGCTGATGACATCACAGCAGCAGATACAGCGCCAAGGCCAAAGAATGAGATATAAACTGGGCAAAGGTACTGTAGCACAATCGGTAAAATCATGTCCGCTTCTTTTTTAGTCATGGGGTCAGGAACACCATACTCAGTCTCGTTCCAGGCTGCAATATGGGCATATTATTAGTAACATTAGGAGTCATCAGCTACAGCATCTCTTGACTTCATGCGCAGTGAGCTATTCATATTGCCACATTTTTATTCACATTCAATAACCAAACTGTTGCTAGGGCTGGATTGATGGAATTTCAGAGAGGCATTGTCCCACTGGTTTCTGTTAAGCAGATTTAAGAACCTGACAAGTATGTTTTGGTCAAGATAAGAAATTTCTGATAAATGACGACAATGCATATGCAGTTATTTTGCAGTTATTACTGTTAGGACCAAATAAAAATTCCAGAATCTAACTCAAACATTAAATAGCAATATTACATCTGTAGATACCTAGACTGTGCAAAATGAGTTAATCTCAGCCACTGGAGTAAGAGCATTTTCCCCGGGGAGAAACACTATAACATAATTTTTCAGTGTAGTCTCCTGTGAAGAAGTCATGAGTTGATGATTGATGTCATCGGCTAGATTATATCTAACATAAGCTTTGTAGGGCTTTCACACATTTATTGTACTTTCCATTTTACATTTATTGTAATATTAATTTTTAATCATTTACCTGTAGATGCTCCAATTGCACCAATGAGTATTGCAGGAATAGCCATCACAAGACAGCCAAAAGCAGCCAGAAATGACAGAACTTGAGCATATGTGGCAGAAGATGAGGAAAGAACTCGCTGGAAGTACGCTTGCCATGGAACTCCTCCTAACGTCTGCAAACACAACAGGCAGCACTCTGTCACTGGAGGCTAATTCTGGGGTTTTTTTGCTACCACCATAAAGAGAGCACGTAGAAGCATCACTTGAATGCTGAATGCCATGTTGCTGCTCTTTCATGTATTTATTGAATATCAATCAGTCAGTAATAGCTGTAACTATTATTCTCACAAGTAACGTTAAACCTTTGTAAATCAACTTAAATCCCATTATTCTAGACAAGTTATTCCTCACTACAATTAGCAACAACACTTTGCACTTACATAGTCCCTGTAATCACTAAGTATTGTGAGCTGCATAACTATTTGATTAAAAGGCTTACAAAAGGTTATAAAATACTATTGTCATATTTCATATTTAGAGAATTTGGCCTCCAGTAACCTCCCGCTGCCAAAATTAGATTATTCTCACATAGGATTTGAAAGCGAGATTTTATCTTCCTTTCTGAACGTATGTGGCCATTAAAACAAGGCAACACATTCTGTACACATGGAACACAAGAATCTGAAAAATTATTCTCCCGTTGTCTTAATCAAATATGATGCCAATAGAAATTAAATACAAAGCAGTAAATGAAAGTTTCCTTTTATGGTGGCAACCCATCTATTGCTTTGGGTATACAACAATGAAAATCCTGATTAGACTCAAAATTATGTCTCCAAAATATGATACAAAAGGGAATTATCAAAGGCTGAAAAAAAAGTGCTAAGAATTCTATCTTGAGAGAAGTACTTGAATAGTATCCATTAAGTAAAGTAAGACTAAACAGCATGGAAAGAAAACGAAGCAAATTGCTCGCTAAATGTCCAGTTCTACACACTAAATGAGGCAGGAGGCATTTGGACCAAACAGTGTGTATACAGGTGTTTCATATGTGTTTCATGAACACTAAGGGACCAAATGAATGTTTCACAGGCAACCTTGATTCTGACTTGATATTTATGACTGTTTTCCTTTGCAGCCTTAAAAATGTTCCTTTAATAAAGCTTTCCAAGCATGCATGAATTTCTTGAGCTACAATGAGACATACAAAATGAAAAGAAAATGTGTCACAATTTGGCAACATCAGAGCTTTCCTTTGGTGCTCAGCAGAGATGAATCCTTCAGGCTTATCAGACAGAATACAGCCACTTGAGCTAACGTCATACTTTGGCTCTCTGAAAATCTCTAAAAATTTTAAACTGGATAAACCAATGAATTTTAATAGCCCAATTATCAGAAAACACTGAAGATTTCTGATTGAGAGTATCCAAAATCAAAATTAGAGGAAGGAATAGCAAAGAACAATATGATACTAAAAAAAGTGTAGAGTTGCTCAGGTACACTGAGAATGAAGAATGTTAGCATGTGTTGCTAGATCTTCTAATGGAAAGTACTTAATAACCACTTATCCCATGCGTAATACATAGATATTAAATAATGAAAGCCCTCAGTTCATTCTGGCATGTGTGCACATATGAATCCATCCATCCATCCATCTCTACAAAGCTTTTTCTACATCGCCTGTACCTAAGGCATGCATAAATAATCTGTATAACATATTTATTGCCTTCTGCAATACATAAATTTCTCTGCGAACAATGACATCAGTTAGGTATTAGCTGCACAATTCTAATTAATTTTAGTGTAAGTCAACTCTTTCAGCCTGATGATATTCAAATTGTATTCTTGGCTTTGACAGCTGTGCTACAATATTCTACTGATATTTCACTGAAATTATTCAAATATGTAGAAATATTGAGCAGAAGTCAAGAGAGTAAAAGTTTTCAGTTTGCTGGAAACTCTTAACTAGACTATTTATTATTCTCAGCTGTCGCAGTAACACAGTGTGACTGTTTAAATGCTTCATTCCTTCACACAAGCTGCCACTTACCAGTAAAAGGAAATTGTCCAGCCATGTGTAAATGTCAAGTGAGCTGATAGATCCAAGCCAAGGTTCTTGATGCACCTGGTGCACAGCCGTGAGCCCAATGTCTGTCACTGCAGGATGGGACATCGCAAAGGGTACGCTGATCCACTGTAACCAAAGAGAAACACTTTGCTGGGCTCTGAAGGAGGCATTCTAAATCCATGAAATTTTAATATTAACATTAATATAAACATTGATCTGTTTTTCTTCTTGCACTCTACAAATCAAATGCCAAATTGCCAAGCTGACTTGCAGAAAAGTCGGGTAATGTGCTGGTGGAACATTTCTGAAATCCAGAGAACTCGCTAATGGAAAGCTTACATCTGTCCTGGAGACTGAGTATATGCAGAGAATTAATCAGTGTAAATCTCAAAATCAACAGGAAAAACACGTTTATGCATCTTCATTTTATTTTCCCTAAGCTCCACATATATTCTTTACACCCTTTCCTGGACCACTGTAGAGAAACATCTACATATAAACTTGGGTGCAATAGCATCAGGATTTGCCAGTGTATAGGCATGAGACATCACAAACACATCTGAAGGCTTACAAATTGTGACAAAAGAGGGGTGCTGCTGGTGAACCCTCATCTTTTTGCTCCAGACCACCCAGTACACCAGCATTACAGCACTTTCCTGCCTTGAGGGTGATTTCAGTCTGGGCTTTTGACTCTTTAAAGCTTCTCTGGTTTTGATTTAGGCCAAAAACTCAGTTGAGAAATCCTTCCCAGAGACAGTTTCTGCCAGAACATGTTTCCTTCACCAACCGACCTTTTGTGCCTTTACTTGCCAACTCATTTTGCAATGGTGTAACTCACAAACTTTCTATGAGGAGAAACTCAGTAGCTCCTATGGCGATAAGAACCAGGCTTTGTGCTATATGGAACAGACGATCACAAGCACAGCATTCTTAAGGATCCAAACCACACAGGTTACCACAATCCAACTGATGACATGTAAGTTTATGGGCTAACAGGAGAAAGAAGGGGAGAAATCAAATATCTTCCTCTACTTTGTTACAATAATGCGTGAAGAATACTTTGCACCACTGCCTGTTATTCAGGCTGTTCATCACATACCACAGTATTCTGTACTCAGTTATGTGTTAAACTTCCCCAAGTTTAATCTAGGCAGAAAGATTCCCTTCTCACTGTCCGCTTGGACCTTTCTGGGAAGGATTGCCAAAATGTTTCAACTGTCTCCAAAATATTTTGAGGGAAAACAGTAGGGTAAATTTCTAGATGTCCACCTGCAGCCTGCATACCTCAGACCAGGATTTAACAGGTACTGTGTTGCAAATGCATTATGAGCTTTTGTAACCCATTCCAGTTCCTGACAGTGACCTACCCGTTTGCGGTCTTAAGGACTACCTCTACGTTAGTCACTAAAACAAGTCAAGACACTTTCTCTGGCCCCACAGTTCACTGACATGTCATGGTTTACATCCATATATCTAGACTCCTTGCCCAGCCAAAAAGGACAGCCGTGAACTGTTCCTGAGAATTATCTGGGAAACTACTAGCTGGCATGGGCAAACACAGTGCCAGGATTGTGCCAACAGTTAAGCACTGTAGATGATCCTGTATTTCACCTTGGTGCTATTTAGCTTGCTCAATATAGACAGATCCAATTTCTTCACTGAGTCCTTTCTAATGGGAGGAGAAAATTCACTGTTTTGAACTGAGGACGAATAAACCCAAAGCTCATGGAAGCGAAGCAGAAACTGGGACTTTATAATGGAACTTGAAGCTTAGCTGTACAGCAGGTAGCTAGAAGGAGCTGGACCTCATAGGGTTGGAAATCAGAAAAAATAGACTATTACATGGTGGCAAAGAGTTTAGAATGGGGAATTAATAATACCATTGAAATGAACAGTCAGTAAATAGTGGGGATACAGTGCAGTATCAGGGAAAGACTCACCAAGCAGGATAAAGGCAAAGAGCTGAGAATTGCAGATATGGGTACAGGTGAGTGAGGAGGAAAGGAGAGACACTACACGGGATTGTAAAGAGAAGACTGGGGAAGTATGAGCGTGGCTGGGGTAGAGCCTACGGAAGTTTAAGGAAGAAGCTGTGGCTGGAATGAGAATCCATGGTAGGGAACAGATCTGATTACAACAAGGATCTCCTCTTGGGTAAGGAGCAGGAGTGGAACAGACATTGGAGGAATGAGTAGTAAAGCTCTGTGCCAGTGGAAATACGAACTGCTCTGGCGTCTGGAGGAGAAACTGGGATACCTAAGCCTTGACATCTTCTGTTGTGATGTTAACAGTGAAAGTGTACCATCTCATCTAAAACTGCCTCACCTAGAGCATGACCATTTAGATGCTTCCGGCCCGACTGATGACTCTCAAGGTTATGAATATGGTTTCTTCTACATTACATCATTGCTGTTTATTTCAAAAGGGAAATTACATAAAAAAACCCAACCTGAATTAAAAGAACACTATTAAAGCTACAGATCCAGCCATCTAGAAGACTGCTATACAACCTTCATTTGCTTTGCCCTCCCTATCAATCAGGTTCATGCTGCCTTTAATACAGACTCACAAGATCAGGGTCTTTAGCAGTGCATGAGTTGTTCTCATTGGAAAAGCATTTCTGTATTTTGATTTATCTACAATTTGGGGAATTTCTGTAATGCACACCATCTGTAGAAACTGAATTGTTCACAAATATTAACACGCCTGTTAGGGAAGAAGACAGTATTTTCCCCACTGTGCGGGTGAAGAACAAATGTATGAGAGAAGAAGATCTGGAATAGCTTCTCATTTGCAATGGCCAGCTGGAACTTGGATTTACTTTTTCAGGTTATTTAGCACCATTCCCATGAAGTCAGTTACATCAGGGAATGCTTAGCACTTCTGCAAACAAGGCCATAGGCCTCACAGTAGGGTGCTACAGACTGAGGACACACACACAGGGTTGGTTAGTGACCACCTGTGTGAACACTGGCTAAAGTAATTTCCCTAGAGCTTCAAAGAACTCCAGTGAAAGCAGAGAAACAACTCTGCATCCCCAAGATGCCATTCAGTTCCTTCACCTTGAGCCACCCCATTTATTTCAGCCTGTCCCAGCTCTCTGCACACCTGTGTCCATTTATTACTGCCACCGGCAAACAAAGACAGCAGCTTCTTTTGACTGCACCCCTGTGATCTGAGCCTTGCTGCACTGATGTTTTTCAGAGTAGGGCTTAAAGAACAGATAAGCTATGCAAATTCTGTAAAGTCAGGGGTCTCTGAGTGGGGATACTCTTTCTCCATGCTTTCAGAAGACTCAATTCCAAAACCAAAGCTGGGCAACAAGTCTCAGCAATCATCATAATGCTCAGGGCAAAATCCTCAACAAAGAAGGGGAAAAAAGCCAAACTTACCAGTCCCAGGAAGATGCAGAACAGCTGAACTACATCAGTGTAGGCCACAGAATAAAGCCCACCCACAAGTGTGTACATGGTTGCAATCAGGGCAGAAGCAATGACTGAAATATTGACATTAACGTCAATGATCACACTTATAGTGGCACCTATGGGGAAACATAAGGAACAGTCTGTCAGTTGTCAGTGTTTGTGTTAGTCACAGTATGTCTGATGAGATGATTCACCTTTGTTAAGCTGCATATACAGGTGCTGGTCTGACACTTAGCAACAGCATGAAGATATTCCCCCCTCTATCTTCTGCACACCCCTGCTGCACCTTTGAAGGGAGTGGGAAAAGGAAGGCTCCCGTTGGTCTAAGTTTAGCATCTGTCATTTTTGCAGGCTCTTGCAAAACGGAGTGTGCAGTCCCCACTGCCTTTCCTTACACTGCTCAAGCTGTGGAAGGACTACACCTTGTTCCGTCTGGGGAAAAGCAGCCACTCACAGACAGATGAAGCCTCCCCATGGAAGCCGCAGCTGCATGGGAACAATTGCAGTAAAGGCTGTGCTTAGGGAGGTGTGCTGTAACATAGCACACCCTTTTGTGCTCTGAGATAGCCCCTTTTGTCCAAGGAAAAAATTGGTGGAAAAGCATCATCTATATGGACACTTGTCTGCTCTCCCTTCTAAAGCACCCTTGAACTGTTTACATGGGACAAAGGTGGGTTTCTTTGCAAACTGGAGAATCAATCCTCCATCATCAAGCTAGAAACCAAGAACTTTTCCAAGCATCATCAAGCAGATTTCATTTATAGAAAACAAATCACAATGTTGAGCTGACTGGTCAGTCTCCACAAAACAGGTCACAGAATCAGAGATTTGCTGAGACTGAAAGGCACCTCTAGAGATTGTCTAGTCCAAGTCCCCACACAAGCAGCATCAGGTAGAGCAGGTTGCTCAGGAACATGTCCAGTAGGGTCTTAAATATATACAAGGATGGAGTCTCCACTTCCCTGGGCAATCTGTGCCAGTATTTCACTGCTCCCATTATAAAAAAAAATAATGTTTTTTACAAGTTTAAATGGAATTTCCTGTAGTTCTGCTTGTGCCCATTGCCTCTTGTCCTTTCACTGAGCAGCACAGAGATGAGACTGGCTCTATCTTCTTCATTCCACTCTCCCCACTGCTAAATTAGGTATTTAGGCACATGGATAAGAACATCTTCAGCCTTCTTCAAGTTGAACAGTCCTAGCTCTCTCAGTTTCTTCTTATATACCAGAGACCTCAGTCCGTTAACGAACTTCGTGGCTCTTCACTGGACTATCTCCATTTCTCTTGCATTCAGTAGAACTGGATCCAGCGCTCCAAAAGAGTCTCATCAGTGTGGAATAGAGGGGGAGGATCCTCTCCTTCAAGCTGCTGCCAATGGCCCTTCTAATGCAGCCCGGGATGTCTTTGGCTTTCTTTGCCACAAGGGCACATTGCTTACTCATGGTCAACTTCATTGCCTTCTAAGACTCCCACGTCTTAGCAACAAACCTGCTTTCCAGCTGGTAAGACCCCAGCCTGTACTGGGACATCAGGTTGTTTCTCCCCAGGTGCAGGACTTAGCATTTCCTTTTGCTGAACTTCATGAAGTTCTTGATGGCCCATTTCTGCAGCTGGTTGAGGACCTTCTGAATGGCAATACAACCATTTGGTCTACCAGCAACTCCTCACAGTTTTTATTTTCTTCAAAATAGCTGAAGGTGCACTTGGTTCCATCAGCCAGATGATCAACGAAGACATTACACAATACAGGACTCAGTATTGATCCCTGCAGTACACAACTGGTGACTGGCCGCCTGGTGGTTTCCATGCTGCTAGGCACAGCTCTCTGAGCCCAGCAGTTCATGTATTTTTCAGTCCTCCTCACTGTCCATTTATCTAGCCTATTCTTCATCTGTTCGCCTATGATGATACTATGTGAGATTGTGTAAAAAACCCTTTCTGAAATCCACAGCTCGGCCTGCTCTCCCCTCATGAACCAAACCGGTCAGCTCATCGTGAAATATATCAGGTTGGACAGGAATTATTTTCTCTCCACAGCTGATGCTGACTCCTCCTAATCCCTTCCTTGACCTTCATTTGTTTGGAAGTAGTTTCCAGAAGTATTTGTTCCATGGCCGTCCCAGGGATGGAGGTGAGACTGACTAGCCTTTAGTTCCTGGTATCCTCCTTCTTGCCCTTCTTGAAAATGGGAGTGAATTTGTTTTCTTCAGGTCTTCTGGAACATCCCTGAACACTACAGTCCTCAGAAGATTACTGAGAATGTTCTTGCAATGCTATCAGCCAACTCCCACAGCACTTGTGGGATGCATCCCATGAGCTCCCCTGCAATTGTGACTGCTCCGGTCTGTTTACATGTTTTCTAACCTGATCCTCCTCCAGCCAGCCTTCCTTGCTCTAGACATTCCTAGGGTTTTCAGGGTCTTGGGATTCCTGAAGGCTGGTCTTACCAGCAAAGAACGAAGCAGAGAAGGCACCGAGTACCTCAGCCTTTTACATATCCTTTGCCACTAGATCCCCTGTCCCATTCAACAGCACTCCACATTTTCCCTAGTTTATGTACTTATAGAAGCCTTTCTTGCCGCCCTTCATGGCCAGATTCAAATCCAGGTGGACTTTGGCTTTTCTAAACCCATCTCTGCATGCCTGGACAGCATCTCTGTATTCCTTCCAGATCACCTGTCCCTGCTTCCTCCTCTGGAATTGCTTCTTTTTTATGTCTGAGTCTAGTCAGGAGCTTCTTTTTTATCCATGTCAATCTCCTGCCAACTTTGCTTGTTTTCCGGGTTGTCAGGGTACAGTCTTCTTGAGCTTGGAGGAGGTGATCTCTGAATATCAACTCTTGGACTCCTCTCCATGTCTCCCACGGTATTCCTCCAAGCAGATCCTTGGAGAGGCCAAACTGTACTCTCCTGAAGTCCTTTCAGTCCTGAGTTTTGCCTAGTTCCCTCCTCCCAGGACCCCGAACTCCACCATCTCATGAACACTGCAGGCAAGTCTACCTCGAAACTTCAAATCCCTAACAGGTTCTTTCTTCTTTGTAAGTAACAGGTTCAACAGAGCACCTCCCTTCATCAGTTCCCCAATCATTTGTTTCAGGAAGTTTTTGTCAGTGCATTCAATATATCACCTGAATTGCTTGTGTCCTCTTGCATTGCCCTTCCAGCTGCTATCAGGATGATTATACATTTCCCTTGGATATTTTAGCTATTTCAAGGGGTTACAGAGTTTTAACACCGTGTTTAAAAAATCCCTCTCCTTCTAATTATGATAATTTAAATGAAACATGTTGCCATGACTTTTTGGTTCTTGCAGGTATTGTAGATGGATAATCTTGACCACATAGGTGGAAAACTTGAACACAACTCTTATATACCACACAACGACATGATGTGTGGTATATAAGAGTTGCTGGGAGCTGCCAGGTGTCTTTTTATTGTATACTGAGCCTTCATGGTTCATGTACTTAAGGATTAAGAGCTCAGATCTCTTTCACAAGCTGGAAGCCCCATCTTTCCCTTCTAGAACCCTGCCAAGCCAGAAATCATGAGGAAGATCAAGAAGTGAAGAGTATTGGGATTAAATACTCATCAGTGAGGACAGGTATGCAAATTAGGAGGTATAATATACACAGATTATTCACAGAATAGTTAAAATCAAACCCCTCAATGACCTTTATAGTCACTGACAGTCTTCAACTGTCAGCTGCTAATATAAACCTACTGGAGAAGTATTCACATCATTTGCTTTGAAATATCACAGATTAGCTTGTCTTCAATCAAAAAGAAAATATACTCCAAATGCTCAGACTGTTCTTCAGGCTCCTATCACCTCAGCATGTAGTTTGTTCTTAGTCCTCTAAGGGTTTTGTGATGAAATTGTGGTAAACAAGCTCCCCATTGCTTTGCAGTTCATCAGAGCACAGTTGGAGAGTACCTTCAAAGTTTATTTTCTATTTAAAATAGCTCGTGTTAGAAAGCATTACCACATGCATGTGCTCTCTGAGTATGATTAGCTGGTAAAAGTCAACTACTGGTGCTTCAACTCAAGGGCTTTCTCAGTTCTTGAAGATATTGCTACATTCAGGCCTGAAATATAATTAAAACCCCTGGAAACTGATTTTTTATCAGGACTGAATGAGCACTTGGGTGATTTTCTATTGAGTCATAGTTCCACTAATTCTCTGAATCCTTTCTTGAATCCTAAGTATTTTCTTCACTTTGTGAGTAGAGTCACTAGAATTGGATAATACTTCAATTTCTTGATCAACATTTGTTTTACTTCTATTACTTGTGTGATGGGAAGTTCTGTATGTGTATGTCTTCTGTATGCAAAGGATTATTTTGTCTAGAGGCTTTGGAAATAATGTTCTCTATCTTTAAGGGAAATTTTGACTGGCTTCTGTGATCTCAGTGGTGTAAAAGAGAAGCTGGGTCAGACTTGAAATAAAAGGCATACTCCCAATCACTCGTGTCACCCTCACAATTAAAGCAAATGTGTGGCTAAGTCTTTTCATGCTCTTTTAAATGGGACAACTTGAAGGTACCTGAAAATTAATAGATACCTTGTGTGTCTTTCTATTACCAAAATAATTAATGGAGTAGCATTACCGGGTTTAATTACTAGTTAGCATGGGTCTGAGAACTGTCACACTCTGAATAATTTGGCCGGGATAATAATCAGCATTTGAAGCCAGAATTGTAATGCATTTCTGATTGTCTCAATCCTTTTCACCCGTGATAAATTAATATTTGTACAGCTTATTCCTTACCTAAGGCAGAGAAGATGGCAGCAGCCCAAAACATTTCTCCCATTAAAGCTGGAATAAACAGTAGCCCTCCCATCCTTTTTCCGTAAATCTGCTGAAAAGGGTCTAGCATTGTCACATAGCCTTTGGATCGCATGGGTTTTGCAAAGAAAAGGCCACCTACAAAGAAAAGGAGCATAAGACACCAGCTGCAGTGTAGAAATGCATTGCAATTAAGGGGTAAAACATTGTCAGTTAGGGGTACAAAAATACCAGTATTACTGTTTTGTTTTGTTTTGTTCTGTTTTATTTTGTTTTGTTTTAAAGAAATAAGTACATTTAAAATATCATCTAAGAACTCTTGTCTTACATCCATCTACAGAGTTATGTAAACACATCCACACCATTAACGTCTATGGTCTGATAATGAAAAATAAGTTTGTCTTATTTTGCCTAGCTCAGTTTACTTAATCTGCCATTACAGATGCTGTCAGTTTTGTCTAATTTTGGATCAGCCTAAGGGAATGTTTTTTCTACCAAATCCTGTTAATTCTTAGAGCAGAACTCAGCATGAATTTTCACATGGTCCTACTAAAAAAATAAAACTGTTTATACTACTGGGCCAGAAATACAAGTTCGCACGTGGTTTAGTGCATGTGTGAACTGCAGATCCGATTCTTTCACGACAATTCAGATTTATTATGTATACTTAAATCAGCCTTACTACACCTGCAGGTCAGATGCCTTCTGGGCTCTGCAGGTGTCAGGCTCCCTGAACATTTGTTATATGCTTCCTTCACTTATGCGTGTTCAGGAATTTTGACGGCCTGGATATGTACATAAATGTGCAAAGGCTTCACCTTTCTAATGCACAATCCTCAAAATCTTTCTAGCTGGGTAAAAAAAAAAAAGACATATCTCAGGAAAGCTGAAAGAGCCCTTGTATGAAATGCTGCGCATTTGACATCTGCACATGACTATAACTAAGAAGACTTCTACCACAGTAAGACTGCTGAAATGTAATATATAAAGTCCAATAAAACCCCTGGAAATCCAGTCAGTTCCCAGTAAAATCTACTGTGCAGCTTTTGACAACTCTTAGTTAGGTTTTTTATCACAAAATATGTAATTTATTAATTGTATTGTACAGATTTTCCACATTTCCATGCATTGCCTTATATTGCTCATATTTCTTTAATTAATTTCATTGATTTCCCTGAACAGCAAGTACGGCTTACCAATCATTATTTATTTATACTGCTTATGCTAACACTGTCTTTAGGCAGGTTGTTTGGATGCAGAAATTCTAGCATTTTTTTACTATTCTTGGATTGGCCATGGATCCTGTTCCTAGTCAACTTATTATGTTGTCATTACAAAAAACAACTAGAAGATGGGGAAAAAAAGTCACTGGTATTATAATCCATGAGCATGTTCAAGCATCTGTCCGAGGAAATCAGAGATATTTCAACTGTTAAAACTAAATTGCTTGAAAAACGAGGCAAAAGTGGTATGCAGCACAACACTGAACTAACAGGGAGATTATATCAATCTTAAATCCTTTCAGTTCGAACCAGTAATATTTCTGCTAGCCTTACATTTATAATCTTGGTTATTTTTTTAAAAAGAAGGATAAACAACATCTCCCCTAAAACCTCCATGTGCAGATCATGCCACAGAAATGCTTTCCTCTTTGTGCTCGGCAAAGAGATACATGGTCACATGATACTGACTGCTTTTCTCTCAGTGGCCATTGTAATTCCCAGGAAAAAAAGTCTGGATATCTTTAAAAACAGTTGGAAATGAGGAGAGAGGCTAACTCAATCCCTTCTGGGCTATTATTGCGTCAATTCCTCAGAGGCTGCTTGTGGCTATCATCCTAATGACCACTTAATGACATTGATGGGTGATGACTCTCCTGACCTCATAGTGACATCAACTGATCTCCAGGCAGGCATCTACTGTAATTGTTTTCCTTACAGGAAATAGAGCTGCTCTCAGGGTTGGGAACTACTGCTGCAACTGGAGCTGGCCTGCACGTGCCAGAGAGCTGTAGGTACGATGAGGAAGGTTTCTTCCTGGGAAGAGAGGAGAACCAGGACAGGCCATAGGAAAGCATTTCTGAGGGGAAAAAAGAGTGAGGAGGGAAACCAAGTTGTACAGGAAGAAATAAAAGGGGTAAGACCTTGATAAGCAACCAAAGGAAACAAAGGGACAGACTAGATGGGAGGACCATGAGAAAAGACTCAGAATAGACTGAGAGGTCAAGTATTATTAGAAAGGCTAATACAGCAGTCAGATTCATGAAAGATGAAGAATACAGGATCTTTTTTGTAACAGCATCCTTTTTAAACTGTTGCATCAGCAGTTGCCTTAAGGATATGATTTGTTCACAAACTGAGAGGATGTAGCTGACAAATTCATGGTGTATTCACCATGCCTCACAAGGCAACACTTTTGTTGCAAGCTGATCCATGTGGTTGATACATGGTGAGAAATTTTGTATTGCCATTATTTTTAAGAAAAGTAAGAAATTCTGAGACTACATTTCAGGAGCTAAAAATAAAATTATTATATTTAAAAGTTAAAAATCATAATGCTGTCTGTATTTTATACTCTGACCCTGCTTATACCAGGAATGTGTATTTGCATTTCAACATGAGAATTTGAGTTTTGTATCGCATTTAAGAGGATGCTTGATCCAACGTTAAGCAAACAGACCAGTTCTACTACAGACTTCCTCACAAAATTAGACAAGTTACTTAGATACTTGGGGGAGATTTGTAAGGTATAAGAACTTCCCTAACCTGAAAGGATATTTGTCACTCTTGAATTTCAAGATTTCTAAATGCCCTGATACTATCATGTTGCAGATCATATAGGCACTTAAAGAAAATCTCTATGTATAAATCTTAGATAATATAATTTTAAAAATTTCCACAACAAAACCTTTCTTATTGTGACCTCTACAGATCACTGTGGCTGTATTAACCAAATAGGCCTTGCCAAGGCATTCAGTAGACTTAAGATATCGAACTATTTATAGTACATATGATCTTCTGTTTTGCTTTTTAATTAATAATCTGTTTTTCCACACCTATCAGCAGAAGGGATCCAGTTTACCTCAGTATCCTTTTATTAGTCCCTAGTTGTTTCATTTCAAATGACTGACTTGTCATCAGAACTGTTTAAAATGAGAGACTATTAGCTTTAGTTCTTTGCTTACCTACAACCAGACTAAGGGAATATCCAATAGGTGCCTGAGCCCAAGCTAGACCATAGCCTGGGACATACACAGCTTCTGCTGTCCCATTGATGTAACCTCCTCCAACCCATGTGGCTGAAAAAGAAAAGGTGGAAAAATATTTAATATGCATGCAGAAAGAAAACCTCCCACGTTTTAGAATGAAATGGTCATCACTTATAATATTGTTATTTTTTATAAGTGTACTGTATAAGTGCCAAATACGGCATCCTTCCATAAAAGATAGACCTAATTCAAAAAACTTACAACCTAAGCATACAAAAAAAGAAGTCAAATGGACTGAGACAATGATCAAGGTATCTAAGCCTCGGTGAAGATACGAGTTACCCACTACTTATTTATAATGAATGAAGCACATCAACTCACTAACCATCACTATTTTCTTTGTGTTAGTCCAAATGAAGGCGAGATATAAAGGAGAAGCTGAAGAACAGCAATAAACATAGAGTGGTAAAGTCATCAGTGGTAAAGCTGGGAAAACTCAAAGCATTTAAATTAGACAAGAGTTTAATGAAAGCATTATTTACTAGGGCCTTCACAAAAAAAAATTCCTTAAAAACTTGCTAAATTTTAAACTGTGGCTCCACAAAACACATTTAGCAAACTCTGACTTCCCTACCTGCTATATTTCCATATAGGGCTGTGATGGTTTTGTGTTGTTATTTAATTTCTAAACTTTGACTAATTTATTTTTGTGCTTCCTGAAAACACTTTGCAGAAGCATATTGTGCTATCTATAATACTTCTGATTTTATCACCCTAAAAAGCAGTATTTTGAACATGCCAACCTCAGACCCTTAATGAATTGATTCTCTGCCTTGGAGGGAAGTGTCTACCTTTGAGAATTTGGGACCTACCATATGTACAAAATAAAATCTCCAGCACAGAAATGTATTGTGATTACATGTGCAAAAATAATTCATTAACTAATAACATAATAAAGGTCACCTCTTCCTGTTTGCAGATTCCATGCAAAAATGTTTTTTATTTTCTCTAATGTATGACAAGTAAGTTTTATGAATCTGGGTCTGTAGATTGAACAAGGCCAGGCAGATCATTGTGAGTGCTAGATTTCTGTAATGCTGTTTTGATTTGCCTCAGAAGCCTTTGTTTTCTCATGTAAGAGTAGTTCAGGTTTTCTGTGTAAAAATTCAGTTATGAGAAATTTATTTTCCTTAAGCATTCAGAATTTTCCCAGCAGCCACCAGCATATAAGCAAACTTGATTTTGTGTTTAAGAAAAACAATTGGAGATAAACACAAATGAAGAAAATTTCATTAAAATTCCTAAACAAATTTTATGAAAATCTAAATGACTACTCTCCTCTGCTTCACTGTGATATCTCTCAAATACTACCAGAGGGTATTTCTTTAAACTTGGTGCTAACTTACAGCATGGCTTTAGAATCAAAGATCTCTGGCAACCACAGCATTACAATCATCCCCCTTTCAGCATTTTGAAGTACAGGAATGGACCATTCTGTTGTTGGAAATAGTATAATGGGCTTATGTAAGGGATGTGAATGCAAAGCAAGTCTGCGACAAGTGACCCAAGGACCCCTGTTGTTGGTAGACTTTTGGGTATTGAGAACTATTGTGCACTACAGAGACAAGACAAGAGGTGAGTGATGCCGATGTGGGACCATGTGGAGAAGATGGGTAAATACCCATCTTTGATGATCCTTGATGGGAAGAGCAGGGATACAGAATCTACATATAAAGTTGTCAGGCATTTGAGATTTTGTGCCTCTTGACAGTGTGAATTAAGGTAGGTGGGAATATGATACTTTGGTTACCAGAGACTTGAATTGTAGAATCAATCACAGAATCATAGAATCATGGAATGGTTTGGGTTGGAAGGGACCTTAAGGATTATCTAGTTCTAGCCCCTGTGCCATGAGCAGGAACACCTTCCACCAGTCCACGTTGCTCAAAGCCCCATCCAACCTGGCCTTAAACACTTAGAGGAATGGGGAATCCATAACTTCTCGAGGCATCCTGTTCCACTATCTCACCACCCATACACTGAAGAATTTCTTCCTAATATCTGATCAATATCTACCCTCTTTCAGTTTGAAACCATTACCCCTTGTCCTGTCACTATACTCCCTGTTAAAGAGTCCCTCCCCATATTTCTTGTAGGCCCCCTTTAAGTACTGAAAGGCTGCTATAAAGTCTCTCTGGAGCCATCTCTTCTCTGGGCTGGACAACCCCAAATCTTTCAGCCTGTCTTCATAGGGGAGGTGCTCCAGCTCCTTGATGATTTTCATGGCCTTCCTCTTTCTTATGCTGCTGCCCCCAGAGCTGAACTCAGTAGTCCAGGTGGAGTCTCAGAAGAGCAGTGTAGAGGGGGAGAATCATCACCTTCGACCTGCTGGACACAGTTCTCTTAATGCAGCCCAGGATGTGATTTGCTTTCTGGGCTGCAAGTGCACATTGCTGGCTCATATTCAGTTTTTTATCCACCAATATCCCCAAGTCCTTCTCCACATGGCTGTTCTCAACCCACCCATTGCCCAGCCTGTGTCCATGTTTGTGACTGCCTCGACCTGTGTGCAGGACATTACACTTGGCCTTGTTCAACTTTATGAGATTCGCACGGGTCCACTTCTTAAGCCTGTCAAGTACCCTCTAGATGACATCCTTTCCCTCCAGGATGTCGACCGCACCACAGAACGTGATGTAACCTGCAAAGCTGCTGAGGGTTCACTTAACCACACTGTCCACGTTTCTGAGAAATGACTAAATAATACTGGTCCCAATACAGATCCCTGAGGGACACCACTCAGTGCTGATCTCCACCTGGACATTGTGCCATTGACCGTTGAGTTCATGACCACCTGCAATGTGTGTTGCCTACTGTGTCTCAACCAGCATAGACTTACGGAATAGGTTGTAAGCACCTGCTTACAATAACATAAGTATTTGTAAATGGAGTCTCTTTC
>NW_010423860.1:23377-28185 GCF_000710305.1 Buceros rhinoceros silvestris
TCTTTCCCTGGAAAATGAATGATACCCACTTCCAGATGGGGAATAATATCCCATAGTCAAGGACAGATGTCCAGCATCGCTTGCAGCTATGGTGCAAGGCGGCTTCAACATCTGACACCAGTTTGCCTGAGGATGCTACTGTGGTGGCGGATGTTCTTACTTTTTTCTGGAGGGGGCCAGGACATTTCACTTCTGTGTGACCTTACAGGGGCCACTACCCTCCCCTGGCTGAAGGGAAACAATGCCCTGTGGGCCCATATTGATGGCTACAGTGGCATGGAGGATTTAGCACTTACTTTCAATTTGATTTCTTGATTTCTGGATGGGGGGTTGAAGAACAGCTGCTGATTAATTTTTGGGTACGCATAACTGTTTTGGAACATCTGCCAAGGACCCCAGAGCTCTAGCAAGGTGCTATATGGCTTTTACTGACAGGGTGAATGGGCATTCAGCACGTACACTGACATGAGTAAATACATTAGAAAAGAAATAATGGGATATAATAGATGGGATTTCAACCTTAGATATTAATTTTCTGAACCCCGTTTACTAAGCCACAATTTAAAGTTAGTCTAATACTTTTTTTGGTGAAATTGTTTTTTTTTTCTTAATCAGAATATAAAATTTAATAATCTATGGAAACACTCCTGTGGTAATCTACTTTAATCCGCTCTACCCGCTGTCTGAAGGACCAAAAAATTTCAGCAAATACCAACATCCATTTAAAACACGCACCCTAAAAATGGTCAGACAAATACAGAGGATATGGAGTGCAATTCTGCTCCTAGTTCATACGAGGAACATAGAAATCAATCTCAGATTTCTTTATATATATTGATACATATTAGAAAATAAGGGGCTTAGGCACTTCTGTGTGAATGATCCCTTGTCTGACTACTCAAATTTTTGAATCAGCTCATCAAGTTCTGTAAAATGAAAACCCTGACCTAAGGATTATGAAAAATAGAATTTTGTAATATTTCTTTCTTTTCTTGTGGAAAGATATGTAGCTCCATCCAACTAAAATGAAAAAAATACATTAATAGGTTATTATCTCTTTAGTTGTGTTTGTAAGGATTTGATTATGTAATCCCAAATATTTTCTTTGGGGTTTAAACTCAGTCATGGAAATCAGAGTAAACTCAAGATTGTTGTAGATACCGCTTCTTAAGAATTTCATCCACAAATTAAGGAATGGTAACATTTAATGCAACGTTGTAGCTATGATTAGGTAACAACTATACACAGATTAAAGGCGTATCCGCCATGGAACTCTGTTAACTCACTGTAAAATGAGCTCTTGTGAGCCCTTCACCATTCAACCTTCTCACTCCTAATTGCAGATACATTCAGCCTTCAACAGGCTCCATGCTCAGCAGTTTCAGTAGCTAATCGATAATGGCTGCTTCTTCAGGATCATAGCGCACATCCAAATATGTCCATAGCCACTATACACAGGCAGCGCATTTGCTTTAAGGCTTTTCAATGCCATTTAGAAAATCAACTACAATTACTCAAGATTCTTGAGTCTATCCCTAAGAAGTCACAATGTTTATGCTCTGAATTTTGTTTTAAATTTATAGGTGGAGTTCTGTTATTCTGCCCACCCTCAAAACTGCTACCATTTTCATAGACAATACCCACAGAACACAGTAGTGTTTGGCTCAGGCAAGAAAGTCAGGATTAGGCCCTGTTTCATAACCCAAAGTACTTTGTGTCTGTACAAACAATATCCTTTCTGAAGATCTTTTAAAATTTCTTGTTTTCCTCTTACGTGATAGACTTTGCTTTTTAATTCATATTTAGACAACTGAAGCTGTAAAATATAAAGCTGATGTTGGAATAGCCATACATCTCTGGAGGCATGGTTATGAGGTGCAAAATCTGCATCTATCATTTTTAAAGCAGTAAATATGCCCTTGAATAATGTGACCATTTAGTAAAAATTATGGTGAATTTTAATCAGCTTTTGCAATTAGTTTGTTATGGCTTTGAAAACTAAGTATTCCAATCACTCTCATCAAGACAAAACTCAGACTAACCCTGGCTCAGTAGACTTGTGCCCACATCTAAGTTTGAGTGCCAGGCGAGGTTCCCCAAAACTGAAAGTGTAATTTAGTTGCCGTCTCAAGCTTTAATTGCCATATTTACTGAAGGCAGAGGCGAGAAAGTATGTGAACCCTGCCAGTGTAACATCCATGAGTGTTTCAGCTGCGCAAAGGCTGTAGGATCAGCTTGATTGTCTACCGCAGAGATGATTTACTACGCCACCTCTAGAGCCTGCACGAAACAGGATGAGTTTATGTGGGTGTGAATTGTGGTGGTTATAGAAATCGCCTGAAATATAGGAAGCCCTAGTTCAAGTCTCATCTCTGCTTCAAACGTTATGAAAAATATTCCTGTAAAATACGATTAAGAAGACCACATGCAAAGCCGTTACTTATAACCCCTTGTGCGGGGAATGTCCTGTTTCATGCCACTCCCCCGATCTAATGATTACAGTTTTGTGGCAGGCAATATCTCTCCAAAATATTTTGGTTTCAGTGCTCTTGAAAATGTTCCATTCATCAGAAAGCTGTCAAATCAGCTCTTGCTCTGAGCAGAATCTCATATCTGATGCTACAGTAGCCAATGGATATGTGATACAGTAAATTATAGCAAAGCACGAAAAGTAGAACATCTACCTTTATTACTGACTTCTACAAACATTCTTCACTCAATATCCAAATATTCCATCTTTGAATGAGCAAAATGCCTCTGCAAGGGGACGGGAATTTCTCTTGATTAAAGAACACAGAATTTCAGCCCAAGTTTTTATGTGTCTCTTTCTTACCAGGTAATTGTGAAACCAGAATAGGGCAAACCAGCAAAACATAAATACAGACTGCTAAATCCAATTTGGCAATCGAAAGGGCTTTCTCTGAATAGGATTTACGATTAATAAATTAAAAAGCTGAAATTTCGCATTCTTAAAGATTAAACTGCTTAAGTAAAAATGGCAGGCCAACTCACTCTTCTTATAATGCATTCTTGTTCCGATCCTGTATGTTAGCTGTAAGACTTGACATTTTGGGCCATGTTGTGAATATCTAGTTTACTCAGGTAAGACTCCCGGTTCAGCTGGCTCTGTGAGTCAGTCAGTGCTTACAAAATTAGCAAAGAACGCTTCCTTCACCCAATCTTTTCCTACCAATACCACTACTCACGCTAGTGTATTATTTTGTGAAGCTGCTGCAACAGAAGCTGTAAGAATCCACATGGTAAGTTTGCTGAAATCGGTGGAATTACAAGTTTAGATTTATGCCAAATTTCTTTTAGAAACTTACTCTTAATTGGCAATGCAGCCCCCCCTCCATTTTTTTTGCATATTATCTTTGTTTTACTCAGTTTAAATAAAAATAACTCATCAATGTGGATTGCTTTAACAATAATAATAGCTATTTTAAAACTGTAGAAATGTATAGAAATTCTATACTTCTGTCCCAAACATGTATGATGGACAGATATTAATAAGAAAGCTATGCATAAGAAATATATTCTTTCTGTATGATTTTAAAATATTTGTTGTTTTTATATATATGCTACATTTAGCTGTTCACTAAACAATGTCAGCAGCAACTGGAAAAAAGTATATATTTTTTTTCCTTTTTGCATTATTAAACATGCAGATTACACTTTATTCAGATGGAAAACTTACAAGTTATATGCTGGTTAGGAAAAAAAAAGGTGATTTTTTACATACCAGTCATTGTAAATCCACCAACTAGCAAGCCAATGTCTCTTCCACCGACTATAATAGCTTCGCTGCGATCTCCTTCACTGCCGGTGTTCTTGGTTTTCCAAGAAGCCCATATCCCAACTGCCAGGATAGCCAGGTAGAATACAACTATGGCCACCAGCCCCTCCGCATGGAAACTCATGTTGAAGTCCCGACTGTTTCTTTAATCACTATTTCATTAAGACCTCTGGAGAGAATGCAATAATATGTCTGCTTTTAACAAACCTGCTAAGATGCTTTTTAGAATCAGTGTACAAAGGAAACTCAGATGGTTATTAAAGAGACTATTCTGATGAATTTGTGAAATTTCAGCTGGAACTAAAATGAAGTTTACATGTCAATTAAAATGCCAGTGGAGCAACAACCAACAACTGCAACCTGTGATTACAATGGGCAATGAACAATGTGGCTGAAAGCTACACAATTCTTAGAAATTAGCTACTGAGCACAGATTTATTTTAGTGTCACCAAGTCCCCAGTGCCAGTCAAGAAATAGTTTGGTACATGAAATAGGATAGAAGATCTTGGGCAATTACAAAAGTCTCTATTTAGCTAGAAGGCAAGCCACCACACTGTTTTAAGTTACAAAAGAACTATGGATAAGTAATAACTACAACAGCAAAACACATCTTTTGATTCTTTGTGTTGGAATGCTGTCTTTTCCTCTATCACCTCCCGTATTGAAAAACCTGCGCTTTCTTTTTTGCGACATTTAATTGTCCAGCACTGAAAGTATTAATCTATTCTCGTTCGCAATTTGGGAAGTAAATGGACAGCTTAAAAGCTGTCGAACGGCAGAAACTCTGGGGCATACGAACTACAGCGAAGGAAAACTCCCGGACGACATAAGCAGCAGCGGCTGCCCCGTACTGAGTGTTTCCTGGAGCCCCCTTCCAGCCCTCACCTCGCCGCTCCGCGATCGCTGTCACACAGCCGTGCCGGCAAGACCCGACCGCGCTCCCGACGGCTCCGCGGAAGCTCTGTACAAAGCCAACCCTACCTACCGGCGAGGATCCGCACGCCGCACGCC
>NW_010423861.1:0-243 GCF_000710305.1 Buceros rhinoceros silvestris
CCAGGAAGTTTAGCTCAAACCGGGACAGTAGTGGAGTAACTTCAATTTTAGTTTCATGATTTGCTGAGGGATTTCATAGTTCGTTTGAAATCTTGTATTGACTTTTGTAACAACTCTTGCAGTTTGAATCTCTAGAATAGATATTAAATAGGTATTAAAACTCTGCAAAGCTTTTCCTCTGGTAAGGAAAGTTCTCAGGTGTGGTGGATGCTGCAAAGTTTTACTCATGTTGCCTTAGTCATT
>NW_010423861.1:338-4310 GCF_000710305.1 Buceros rhinoceros silvestris
CTTCTCAATATTCTCAATATTTTGGTTCAAAAGAGCTTTATGGTGGGAAAAAAAAAAATCTGTAGTAAAATGGGAGAGAGCAAGAGAATCCCGAAGAAATGTGAATCTCCTTTTCCTGGAGACAAATGAAGGCTGTACTGAAATTGAGGAGTATTGTGGAAGATGAGGTTTTTATCAGACTACTGCATTAGCAAGTATAAACCCATATAGTCACCAGAGTTCAGAAATAAATCAACACAAATAATTTTTTTTCTTTTCCCAATTTAGTATCAAAAACATTCATTCTGCGTGGGATTAGTACATGTGATACATTTATTATTGCCATGTTACTGTTATTTGAGTTTTAATTGCCTATTCTGAGAGAAATTTTTTTGAGGTGGAAAGAAAAAAAATCTTTGCCCTACAAGAGGATGATTAATACTTTTGTGAATTTCTAAATATTTTAGGTTTTAATGATTGTGGGAAAACCTGCAAATAAACAGTTTTATTAACTGAAAATCTTCTCTCTGGATATATTTAGTTTAGTTCAGAAAGCATGCAAGAAATCTTTTGTTTTGGTTGGCTGGTAAGTGATGCAGTAGGATAGTTTTAGCAAGGGGCTTAAGGCTCATTGCATTGAGTGGAAGAAGCAGAAGTGGTCAGAGGGGTCTCGGATTGTGGTTTCACAAGCAGCTGAGTTGATCTGATGGCTATTGCTGCAGGAAGGGAGAAATCACGCTCCTCTTTTCCCACTCTTGCACCTGCAGGTCTACCCCTCGTGTGCATTGGCTTTGTTGTTGGTCTGGCCTTTCTGTGAACTACTGTAATTTGTTAATCCAGAAAAAGAGGAAAAACAGGTGTTTTGTTCATTTTGGGTTTCCTTTCTGTTAGGCTGATCTGATGCAGTGATGGAGATGGTTTAATGTGTACTTTCTTCCAGTGCATGATATTCCGGTTCTTTGGTGAGGCTACTTTGTTGTGGAGATGTTACTGCATCCCTTTCCGTGTCAGCAGTCTGTAAGGACACTCTTGCCTCCTCTTCTGAAGTAGCGTCTGAACTCTGCAGCTTCTCATGTGGTTCCTCTAGTTCTCTGCCATTTCTCCTTTAGCTGAAATGAAAAAACCTAACAATTCTCAGTTTCTCTCCTTGATTCCAAAATATGGATGAATGGCCTTGCGTATTGTAGTCGCCCTTCTTTGCTGTTACTGGTACTACAGATTGGTTTAATTTGTTAATATAGTTCTGCGCCAAGCCATGATTTCAGGCACGTGTCTAGGTGTTCTCTGTTTACCCCTTCACTTCAAGATCAAACTAGTAGCACAACTGTTGGCATTCTTTGTACATGTCTAGCAGGAGCAATCCTTCTCTATTTCATGATAATTTCATCTTAGTACAGAGCTCAGTGTAGGAAAGGATATGTTTGTCTTTCACAGGCTGTCTAGCCTTGTGAGGTGAATAGATGTCAAATAGACCCTGAATATTTTAACAACTAGTTTTGCCTCAGCCATTAAAAAGAGAAGATTACAGATTTATGTTCCTTGTAAGGATAGCCAAGGTCATGCCCATTCACCTGGCGTTTTCTGAAATTTAAGTTGCTTTATTTCAATGCTATTGTTTTAAATACCTTGTCTGAAGAATCTCAGATAATCTGAGATGAGAATGGCTACCCTCCCAGACAGGGTAAGTGGGATGCTCAGAATCTTCCAGCTGTTTGTCAGGCACTCAACTCTCTGCTCTGAACTGCTGTACCATCTGTCTAGCTAAAAAAGGTGCATTGAACAAGAGGAAAAGCATCTTTCCAATTCAGATGAGTCTACTGCATCCTGTGAGATAATCGAGTCACAGATGATTACGGGAACAGTGAATTTTAAATTTTGTAGGAATAGCTTCATGAAAGACATGAAAGATGAAATTCGAATGAATTCAGCTTCTGGGTATCTCAAAGGAGCAACATCATACATTTTTGTCTGCTACATGAATTTATTTGTTATTCAACCTTGCATGTAGGTAATAGGTTTTGTTTCCTCTGTAAAATGTGCCATTTTGTTTAAATGAATGGTGTTAGCTGTCCATTATTTTATATTATCTATTACAAATGCCTTATATTTGATGAATAAAGATTGTTTTCTTCAGAAAATTCTGAAGAGATCTGAAAGGTGCAGCTAAAGGACACGGTAAATTTTATAGATTTTAAATAATCAAGATGTTTAAAGATGAATTCTACAGTAAAATTCAATGTACAGTTGAATGAACATGAAATTAATAAAGTGTAAAAGGCGTCCAACAAGAAAAATACAAAAGAAACTTCTTAGCCCCTGGTGCCATCTGCATGATTTCAGCTGGAACAGGCAGGGAGAGCGGAGAAGCAGAAATACGGGTGGCAGTTTGTAGTGTCTGATCAGAAAAGAAGAAAGTGTCACCTCCAAACAAAACCTGATGAAACACCATTTTTGTCATGCTGAGTTTCATAACAATGTGTATGTCAATTTGTTTTCAGCTTGAGTGGCATTAGGTTTGTTGGGTAGGGAATACTGTGCGCCGTGATGTTTCTGCACACATTTTGTTTTCAGCTTCTGCAATAGCAGGTGGCTTAACCAAGCTTTCTTTCTTTAGATATCTTGAAAGAAATATCAATTATTTAAAGTCATACAGGCTCTAAGAGCACTTCTTGGGATGACTGACCCTTTGACTCAGCTTCATTTTTTGAAAGCTATCTCCTCACAGAGAAGTAATGGGCACTATGTATTTTCCTGATATTCCTCCCATTGACTTTCATGTAAAGGTGTGTGTCAGAAATCATGATGTAAATCTGCAACTCCCCTGCTAGGTCTGGGTGGTTTTGGTCATATTAGAAAAGAATTATTTTCTCCACAGACCAGTAGCCAAGCTCAGTATAGATACACATGTTAGCAGTAGGCAAATGATATATACATGATATAAGTAATCAAGAAGTATCAAAGTTGTTTTTGTAAGGTGAAACCAAATGTAGGTAAGATGGAGGTGATAATGGTGATGGCATCTGGAGAATTGTTAAGCCCTGTGAAGTTGCCATAGTTTAAGAGTACATACCTGCTGTTTGCCATGTGGCTTCCGCAGGACATCTGGGAGTGTTCCCATCTGCTCTACAAGAGCTTAGTGTTCACAAAGAATGTTTTCCCTTGCCCCTTCTTGAAGGGGAAACTCTCCCTTGTCAGAAGCTGACCTGACCTCAATTACTTACCTATTCATCACTTTCCTCCTGACTATTGTGATGTGATACTCCTGGGCACGGAGCTCACAGCTCCTCGGAAGATCCAGCTGGTTTAGGGTCTTGTTGTGTGTCATCTCAGTAGTGCTGGCTGCCACAAGTTGAATCTGATCTTTCTTTTTATGTTGACTTTCTGCAGAACAGCAAGCTAAGGTTTTGGTCCTTAATCTTCAGTGTGCCTGCCGATGGGGAGCTGATTGCTGCTGGAAACTTTAAGGGGAAAGCTGTGGCTGTTTGCTGCGCTTTCTGGCATACTGGAACCCTTTGGGGTGAAAATAGTATGTGACAGAACGTTCTCTGGGACTGGTGTCTCCCCAGAGAGTTAGGTCCCTTTTGGACTAAGGATGTCTTCAACCTGCACTGGGCAGTTTTCTGATAGGTGTCTGTTGTACACGAAAAATTAATCATACATTTTTGGAGTGTCTTGGACTTGGGACAAAAGTTTCAGCCTGTGTGTTTATGTCTGTTAGGAGTTAATTTTGGCTATGTCAATGTCTGTTGCTGTGGACAGCCTTTATAATGAACGTAGGGAAATGAATGCTTCAGAAAGCAGAATTTGTGGCATCCATGTTGTATTACTAAAGTTCGATGAATGAATGTCTTTTTGAGGAGCTATTCAGGAGGAAGGTGAATGATGCATGCTGACAGTGTTCCAGGACTACAGGCATCCCTACTTCAGGTGAAGCTGTGAATCTCTGAAATTCAGTAGTCACTTTATTTGAAGGAACCTTTGGATCAGTGTAGG
>NW_010423861.1:4401-15168 GCF_000710305.1 Buceros rhinoceros silvestris
GGAAGGGAAACATTTTGAAGTGATTATCAGAGGTGCATTGAGGACTTTGTTGCTGAAGAAGTACAGATCAGATGTACAATGCGAAGTCAGGCATACAGGGTTGGTCCTGTACTTCTGTCTTGTGAAAACCTCAATCGAGAGATTGATTCTTTTAATCCCAGGAGAATGGATTTTTTTCCCTGGATACATGCACTACCACAGAAGGGACACCAAGACTTGCACAACAGAAGCTGGGTTAGTAAAGCAGCTTCAACACTGAAGGAGTGTCTTTACTCATGAGGCTGTTCTGGTGTCTTCTGAAAGCTAGAACGAAGCGCTCTAGCAGGACCAGGGATAGGAAGAGGCAAAGGCCTTACTTTGTAAGAACTTCTTGTAAGTAAGCTTTTGCTTGTTTAAAGAAGGAAAAAGGCTGCTTTAGAAATACGTGTGCATGTGATTGAAAGATTGTGCCTCTCTGGCCTGATTAACATGGCATTGTATTTTAGAATTGTAAGAAGTTTGCAATTTCTGGATCAGTTCTTTGCTTGGACCAGACCAAAGTTAAAGTTCTGAATGTATTATTGCTCCTACAAGCCACCAGAGGAAAGTAAACAAATAAATGCCTAACTGTGTTGTAAGTGCACAGTCTTTGTCAAGATGCACATTAAACTAGTAGGCCCCTGGCCTTGAGTTCTCCTAGGAATGCTATGCCTTTTTATTCTGTTCTTTTTTTGATGAAAACTAGAAAATGAAAGTGAACTTCTGATGTAGAGTAGATGTTATAAAAAAAGCAAGGGTATGTAGAAATGTTGCTGATGCTAAATGATCATTGGGCACTTACTTGTTCTGCACATTTGAAAGGCAAGTGACTGCTCATTTAGAGCATCTGGTATGAGATGTTTCCATACAGAAGCATCAGTCTCAGTTTCTTGTGACAGGCATATTTTAATCTGCAGGGTAGTAATGGCTTTCATTGTCATTTGTGTCCTGTTTGGTTTGAGTCCATCTTGGTTTAGAATAGTCTTTGTGTTTACAAAGCCCGCAGGGATAAAGAAAAGTCTCAAGCAACATGTTGTAGTATGTGTCATCAGTTCTGCTTTATTAAAAAAATCAAAGTGTCCATTCAAATATTTTAAGAGTCTAATAGAAATCAGTATTTATTTGCTGCTGCTTATTAAGAGCTGAGTAGGAATCATAAACAGTTTGAGAGCAGTAGAGCAGTTTGGTCAGAGCAGAAGATGTTTTATTGTTGAAAGATGTAAGCTACATGAAATGTCATGTACTGTTCTTTAGCTGAACATATATAAGCTACTTCTCAATAATTGATTTCCAAGGGCCTGTGGAGAAGAGAATAATTCCATTAGGCAAGTTCTTGCAATGAAAGCATATGTACTTTTGGCCCCAGCTCTCCTCTAATTGGAATGATTTTCTTCAAAAAGAATTTGCCTATGAATGTGTGTGCACCAAAAGCAAGGTTAGCATTAGCATGAAAGAGTAAAAGCAGATGCCAAAGCTGATCCTCGATTAGAAGAGCTTTCCTTTCATTTTTAAGTGACATGATTAGTCCTTCACAATGGCCCGGTGGGAAGTTTTTCAGTGCAGCCTGCAAGAGTGCAACGAGTTCCTGTTCACAGTGCGAATGGTGTAGTTAAATCCTCCCGTGTAGTGCCGAATGTCTGTCACATCATGTCAGTTATTAATATATGAACCTACTGGGCAAACCAAAGAGTAAAACTTTAAACACTTCTCAGGATAGTATTTTTACAGCTATTGGAAACTTTTGTATTAGCAGGGCACCAAATTTATGTGAACGTTTTACTCTCTACATCTCTTCATATGCGAGAACTTCGGAGGTTTGCTGTAGAAGTTATTAGGACCAATGATCAGTTTTGTAAGTTAGCTATACCTATACGTGTATAGTCATTACTTGTGCTGTGCTTAGACTGCAGTGAATAAATTGACATTTTAAAGTGCTCATGTCCTTCTGCTTAAGTAGTCAACACTTTGATATTGATATTCAAAAGCAAGAGCATATAGGGAGACAGAAGATTTTTCTCTTTAGCCCTGCTAAAATAATTTGACAAAACCCAATTACTATTCTTCCTTTCCTGGCAGTGAAAGAGCCTGCGTGGACCGTGAAAACTTTGGGTTTAATCTCCTAGGTTCTTTGAGCCTTTTCTCCCTCTTTGTATTTTCTTGTTGAAGAAAGAACTAACCAAGCTGCTTTTGGGGGTTGGTGATTTGGGGTTTTTTGTTTGGGTTTGTTGTTGTTGGTGGTGGTGGTTTTGTTTTTTTTTTGTTATTTTAACTTTTTACCTGGATTCGTGGCTGCAGGAGTCCTGCTGGTAGTGAAAGTCCTTAAAGTGAATTTGTTTTTCTAGCGTAGGGCCAGTCTCCTGACACAAAGCTTTCACTCAGCTAAAGAGAGAAGCACTAGCTGATAAAAAGTGGATTATTGCTCTGTGACGAGGAGTCAAGAAAAGCCTTGAAGCCAGAGAGAACAGGAAAATTTTCCTGTACGGATAGTTAAAATGTAAATTGAGGCACTCCCATTTCCTTTTACTTCCTATAGAACCTTCCAAGAGACCCTGTACTGTAGAGTTGTGACCTGATAGGATGGTGTTTGCTGCATTTTTGAGAAAAGAGGTAACTTCCATTGGAAATTGAGTAAGTGGTTTTGGAGAGGAGGAATCAACTTTGTTAGGACACCTTTTACTCTGTTTCCTCACTTCTTTTTTTCTTTTTTTCTTTGGTTTGTTCTCTCCTTACGTTCATCTTCCCTTCTTTCTGCAGCACCTTCCACTGTTCAACAGTGCATATTGTTCAAAAGGTTTCTACAGCAGCTTTCCGAAAGGAAAAAGTGAAGAGCTCTGACCAGGAGCAGAGGAGTTTTTCCTGATTGTGGACTACTCTGCTTATCTTGGGAACTCCAAAGACATGTGTGGATCCATGTAGATTAAAACACTTATAACATGGACATTTGGATCTTGGTAGAGTTGAAGGATGCTTTTATGGAAAAATTTCTGTTCTCTGTAAGTAACTGCATCTTTCCAAGCTGTCATAATATTACTTTGGATGTTCATTTGGGTGCAGGCTGTAGCAATATCTTCCTTTAAATGGTAATCTACACTTACGTAACAAAAATTTACACCTATTTAAAAAAAAAATATCCTGTATGAGAAGAGGTGGGCATATGTTAAACACAGACTTGAAATGGCCCTAATAGTGAAAATTCTGTGAATTCCCTCCATGGTTTTAACATGTATTTAGCTGCATAATAATGATCTTGGTTTGTTTTTTGTTTGTGGGTTGTTTTGTTTTGGGGGGTTTTTTGGGTTTGTTTTTTTTTTTTTTTGTGGGACCACAAAAACAAGCCATTTGCTAAATTTTTAGGATCTACGCTTTGTATTGCGTGTTTGTGGGTTTTTTTTTTTGGGGGGTTTTTTTGGGTTTTTTTTTTTTTTTTTTTGTGGGCCCAAAAAAACAAGCCATTTGCTAAATTTTTAGGATCTACGCTTTGTATTGCCAGTGGTAGCTGACTGTAACTGTAGGATGTTATGTCAACACATGGGACTGAGTCTTAAAACCAGAATTGTTTGTTGAGGGTGTGCAGTCAGGTTACTGCTCCTAAGATGAGGTGTGAACACTGAATAATGTGTGTTCACCTAGCCCAAAGCAAATGCAAAATAATGCAGTGTGGCTTGACCTTTTCTCATTGTGGGTTAACCTGAGTCTAATTATCTTGGATTTGCCTCAGGCTAAGAGTGGACAGGAATCACAGCTTGGCTGAGTAGTAACTTTTTAACTCTTAGTAACTTGCTTGTGTGTTTACATCCTGTACTACTGGCGTGCGAGGCAAGGAATTGCCAGTAGAACAAAGGAGGACAAACCAAAAGTGCTTGTAGCAGCAGCGGTCGTCACCTGCTATAAATGTAAACCCAAGTTCAGGACCCATCTTCTGGGTGTTGTGCTGTAGAGTCTTCAGTAACTTACAGTCCAAACATCTTTAGATGCAATCCTGAAAATAAAAAGCAATCAGTAGCTTTGTATCAGCAGCATTGCGGGTTTCTTTCTGTTTTTTTCTTTGTTGGAATTGTGAGCAAATGAAGCTGGATTTTAAATGTGTGGTGATGAAACATATACAAGTGTCTAAAGTGGAGCTCTTAAGTTTTAATTTTGTTTGGCTTTGTGGTATTGGGGGAACTCCATCTTCAGTATGTTTTTTGTTTCTTTAAACTTGTGTAATTTTATTAATAATTACGACAGTGTTTTCATTTTGTAAGTCTTTTCTTCACGGCCTCCAAATGATGCCATTGATTCAGTGCGCTATGTTAAAAGTTTAGAACAAAGAAGATCCGGTTTTAAGAGATGCTTGTTTTTTCTGTGCCCTGTAAATTGATAAAGGTGTTAGTTTGCTCTGAAAGCCCTCCAGCCAGGGTTAACGAAGTGAGCTCTGTCCTGTGCTGAGGTAGCTGTTGTGGCAATGCACCGTTGGAAATTTCTCTTTCAAAATGCCAGTAGGAGCTTTTTGCTTCTTTTGAGTACTAAGTGCCTTTTCCTTGCTGCGTGTTCTTCAGTGAGATCTTGGTCATCACAGCTGGAGATACCAGTTGAAAAATATGTAGCTTATACTATCAAGTCACTTCCAGAAGTTCATGAAACTCTTGAAGGTCATATTTGTGCGGTGTAGCTGAAAAACTTCAGCTAGGAATTTCACTACCTCATTGCGATTAATGCGGAAAGTCATGAAACTGAGAAATACAGCTACTTTGTTAAATTTGCAAATTTGATAAATTTGCAAAGTGCCATACAGCTCAACATGAAATTCTGTTTCACAAGTTACCAAAAAATTCACTGTGCAAAGCTTGAAAACCCACACTTACAAATAACTTAAGTTAGTGATGGTATGTGCCAGGTATTCTCAATGTGTTTATGCCTTTATTCTGAGTGTGGTTCAAAACCTCCAACGCTTCAGTCTAGGTTTCGTAGCTAGGAATAAATATACCAAATAAGCAGCCTCCAAATGGGAATGGATTTATGCCATAGCTTTTCACATAGCCATAGCAAAATGAGAAGTCGACTAGGGAAGTCTTGTCTGAATAATTGGACTTCAAAACTATGTTAACAAGTTTACCATGAATTATTTGAAAATGCTGCCTAGCTCTGGACATACGAGACTTCTCATAACATGATACGGATGATTTAATGCTGCACTTGCCATGTGTGCAGCAGCTACAGCATACCTGGGGAATTGTAGAAAATATTCAGAAAAACATTCTAGCTTTATTCTGAAGAAACAGTAGTCTTTTTGTTTTTCTTGTTAAGATTATGGCCAGCATCCATGTTATCCTGTTTCTTGACTTTGAACAAAATAGGGTTTGGTCTGGAAAATTACTAGTTTTACCCTGAAGAAAAATGTTTCTGTAAAACTGTAGGAAAAAGAGTGAAGTCTGAGTTACGGTACACTTGCAGTTTTGTTGTGTTTTTTCCATTTAACTCAAAAAACAGCCTTCTGTTTTCATCCGAAACAGCTTTACTTGAAAGATTTTCAACGTATCCTCAGAGTTACATAGGTCTATAGCTGAAGAAAAAACAGTATAAGCCTGTTCATTGATACTTTCAGTAGTAATTTTGAGCCAAATCCTGCTCATCCTTTTTGACATCAGGAAAAATTTCTATTGTACTTTGCAGCTGACATAGCAATGTATAGTCCATACAGTAATACGCAATATTTTGCCATTGACCTAGGAGACAGAAGGATCAGACTTTTGATTGCTTAAATGAAAAACTAACCTATTCACACCCACCACTCCCTACATTAAAGTAACACACTAGACCATGTACGTGTTTTGGTGGTGGTGGATTTTTGGTGTTTGTTTTTTTTTTTTTTCCATAGGAACCTGCATACCAGTAGTGCTTCTGTGCACAACTATAGCGCAAGAAACTATTCTGGAATAGGGCATAGGCGCTCTTACAGATTAAAATTGGCTTTATTCTACGTCAACAGTGGCCATCTCTGAACGGTGCAGTTATTTAAAATTGCTTTCTTAAGTTGTGTTCACTTGTGGTTGCTGACATGAGTTGTTTAATGACTTGTAGTGGCGGTCCCCAAGCAGCATCTTGTGAACAACATCTTGCTTATATGATTCTCTGTAGCCCTGGGAAAGAAAAAGTCAAACCCGATGCTGCCACTGCTATGTTGATGGGAGAGCAAATTACTGTGATAACATTTTGTAGGCCTGAGATGCTGAGCACTTTTCCTGAGTCAGCAAATGTTTTGTATTATCGCTGTCTAGCTATTGGTCCTCCAACTTGGACTGTTTTCTTTAAAGAGGCAACAGTTGTTAGCTTTTCAGTTAATGCCTGATGATGCTCAGGATGTGGTATGCAGTCCCCTGCGCCTCACTGAATGTATCCTGTCTGCATATCTTCCAGTATAAGAAGCCTTTATGAATGGTGGAGTCTGTAAAAATGGTTCAGGCCTCTTGAGGAGGAAAGCAAGGAAAGCCAGTCAACATGAGCTGTTCTCTCTGGTAATGGATGTTTTGGTTTCCCCCTGGAAGAAATCTATTTGCCTGACTCCTCGAACAGTGCAGTAGATCACCTCATCCTATGTGTCACCAGTAGGGCTTAAGGACACTCTTTAACTGCTGTCCAGTCTCTAAAATTTCAATTATTTTGTACAGAAATAGGCGTGATCGCTGACCTGCAGTAGCATGTAATGTTAGCCAATATCATTAGATATTCATAACCCTTGGGTTTAGGTGAGGGCACATTTTTAGAGGCATTCAAAATGATTAAATGGCTATGAAATCATGCCAGAACTCAGTGCCTGTAGTGTCCATAACTTTGTGAAGGATTATTCAGCTTGCCTGTGGTGCTGTGGCAGGAGCGAGTGACCCAGCACTGTGGTGGCTCTGATCCTCTTTCTTCTGCAGAACCCCGCACAATGACTTAACAACAGTTATTCCCCTGCACTGGGCAGCCCGAGGATAGCTTCTGAGCTCTTCCAGAATAACATGCTTCTTGGAGAGATGTGTGCAAATAGAAACCAAGTGTTGTTAGCTCTGGTTCTTCTGGGACTTCAGTTCCAGAGGAGATTTAGGGAAATTTTGAAGTTTGGTTGTTCCTAGATAATAGCAAAAAACTTTGTTGAAAGAGCTGTCCAGTGAAAGAATATTATTAACCATCATCTTTCACTAACCTTAATAGCCAAGGGGGAGATCCTGCCTCTAAATCAGTTGAAAGCAAAGTATATTAATTGGAAATAGAAAATAAATCTTTTCTCAAGCTAAGTTTTTTCCTCAGATGCCTGAGACAGAATGTACTCAAATATGGAATTTTCTGTTGATTTCATGTGAGGGATAGAAGAAGTAGTGACGGACCTTAGTCAGTTATATCCCAGGGTTAATAATGCAAATTTTGCCTTTCACCCTTTTCCAGCGTGCAATGTTTTTTCCCTTCCCCACGTGCTTGATGAAATCATTTTGACTGTAAAACTTAATTGACTTAATGCACTTTGGCACGACTGCCACCTTTTCTAAGATGAGATAGGATATTGCCTCTTCAGTGATGCTTCATCAGCCAACCTTTTCCTCCTCCTCCTCCATTCTAAGGTTGTGCAGGGCTGGGCAGTTTCTGGAGAAGGAGTTGGTGTTTATTAATCCACCTGCATGTAGTAACCTCTGCCACAAGAAGAGCAGCTTCGATGGGTGCTGTGACCTGTGGCACTGCCATCAGCTGAACTCCGTCCTGTCTTTCTACTTTCCTTTCAAGGAAAGGAGGTTTAGCACGTGTGGCAGTAACTGGTGTGGTTAAGGAGGAGCAAGGTGATGATAGCAGCATGGCGTAGGCGAAGAAAGAGAAGGTTGGGAGACAGCACCGCTACAGGATGTGCTGCAGAAAGGTCAGTGAGAGAGTACCCCAGAGCTCTAGTCCAACCACAGAAGTTGCCACAACCATATTTTATAGGGGACTCCAAAAAGTCTCTTGTAGCCTAGATTGTTAACCTTAAATTGTATTTGTATCCTGTCTTAGGAATTGAGAATAGTGGTGACAGAAACCAGTTCTAACCTCTAAAATAAAAGAATAATAATGAAAAAAGCAGACACCGAGTCACATTGCCCAGAACAACACGTTGGTGTTTGTGGCAATACTGCCTTTTATTACACAGCAGATGTATCTGTCCATTGTGTATATGATGCTGCATTAGCTGTGATTCTTTTATTAAGTGTGGATTGTGTTGGGAGAGATCTAATTTGAGCTGCTGTGTGCTTTACTACGTTATCATTTTCAAGGGCAGTATCCTGGTGATGGCTAGTTAAATAAGTCATTCCTCCTCCTTCCCCTCTATCTTGCCCTTCAAGAAAACTGGGCAAAATTTTTTGTTGTTGTTGAAAAAAGTAAGATACACAGTATCTTACTTTTGTAAGATACACAAGTGGACTTTCAACGTCCAGGAAATGCTGATGTTGTGTTTGTCATGGTACCCTCTTAGATGGAAGAATGAAATAAAACAGACATTTTTGGTTCTCTTTTTAGCTGCAAGCTAATAGGATTGTAGAATCCCAGGAATTAAGAGCGTATCAGAAGCACCAAGCCCATGCTATTTAAGACAAGAGCTCATTTTCTTTTATTAATGGTGCTTTATCCTTTAAATGTGTCAGTCCTGCAAGGAAATACAATCATACAAGCTTCATCGCTCTGTTAGAGTTACAGGATGCAGCTACTCTCTCTGCGGCACTGGAAGGAAATACAAGGTTAGCAAGGGAATATTTGTTACCGTCTCTGTTCACCTCATAAGTTACATTGAAAACTTCCTAAAAAGAGGGAGAATTCTAAGAGACTGTCAGAAGAACTTTAATTGCACAGTCCTAAAACTGAGAAGTTATTCACTACAAACCATTTTTCATGTGAAATTCATCGAGGATCATGACTCAAAGGAAGAATTCAAGTCTGTCTTAGCACTTTGTATATTTACTACATTGGTTTTAATAAGAGAATACTCTCTTCTGAGTGTTTATGTTTATGGCTACTGCTGTATTTACATATAACGAACATATTCTATGTAGTATTAAAGTACCATATAATTTCTTCATGATGAAAAAGGGAAAGCGTTTGAAAAGAAAGTCTATGCACTGTTTTGTAAATTATTGGCTCAAAGTAATTTAAGTCTGACATTTTGATAACTTTGGATATACCTGGAGTTACAAATTCTGTACGTTACTTGTGCTGTGTACCACCTAACTTGAATTTTCTGCTGGTTGCACTGTCTTCTTGAGAGCTAAATTGAAGTGTTACATATACCAAAGTCTTTGTTTTTGTGGATTTCAAATATTTTGATGCAGCTTTATTGTTTTGTGTTTAGGGGTTATTTTATCTAAATGCTGTTATACACTACTTGTATTATGTTACAGAAAGAATGTTTTAAAATTTCGTGTTTTGATTCTTCTGCAAGCATAATAGTCCTGATAAGACTGGAGCACTAGTGCTACAAAATCATTTCACAAGGACAAGAGATAATGGCTTTAAACAGAAAGAGGGTAGATATAGATCAGATGGAAGGGGGCACTTCTTCACCAGTAGGGTGGTGAGACACTGGAATAAGTTGCCCAGTGATGCTGTGGAACCCTCCCCACTGGAAGTGCTCAAGGCTGGGCTGGCTTTTGAGCAGCCTGATTTAGTGGAAGGTGTCTCTGCCCATGGCAGGGGGTTGGAACTAGGTGATCTTTAAGGTCCCTTCCAACCCAACCCATTCTGTTATTCGACGATTGTCACACGTCTTACGTGGTAGTAAGAACTTGCAAATATGATTTAAAGATAGTGCGATGTTTTGCTTATGTTAATATGGAGTCTTTGAAAGAGGGATTGTCCTAATAAATAAAAGTGCACCGGAACCCTGGTCAAGGACAGTATATTTTAGTAAGTTTAGTATTAAAGTTAGTGTGTCTGTCCTCCCTTTTATTCCCTGGAAGAAGCATTTACATTAAATCATGACACTGTCATTCAAGTCTCTAGATGGCATTAGCAATGTCCTCTGACGCAGCCACCAAATTTCTGTCTAATATGAAGACTGAAGATGCTGTTCTTATTCTTTTATGAAAATAGGCTCCATGGAGTCAATTCTAAAAAGGTCAATAAGGGGAGCTAATTAAACTTTACTTGTTGAGAATTTGCACCAGGATTGACATTTTCTATATACAGTCTATTAACATTTCCAAGTTCGTATTTTTAGATTTCCAGCGTCTATAACTTTCAGATGCACCCTTGACAGTTGAATTATCATTTTTAGTCATTAAATCTAGAGAACAAGTATCTGATTACTTAAAGACTACACACTTTGATTTGCTCTCAAGTTTTGCTCAGTGAATATAACTAATACCTACTGTCATCATTTAAATTTAGTTAGGATGTGTCGTTCTAGATCCTGCTGTATGTAGTATTAAAAGTGCCCTCAGTAGTTGCTGTGTTTCAAAGCAGTGACTTCAGTATGTGAAGAAAAAGAGCTTCTCATGAATGGATGTTTCTATATGTATTTGCAGTGGTTGAGAACATGAAATGCTTTTGCTTACGGATGTCATTCTCCGTATTTTTGCTCTCTCAGTTAATGAAACCATACAGTCGTCTTTGAGAGATAACCAGCTGTCAGCAATTTGAAGTTTATTCTTTGTCCAGGAAATAACCTCTTTGTCCAACCTCTCTAAAGAGGTTCCTTTTGGGAATTATCCTGCATATTGAGAAGTGTCACCGTGCTACTATTGTTCTGTTTTGCAGCACTAAACAGCAGGA
>NW_010423861.1:15285-15512 GCF_000710305.1 Buceros rhinoceros silvestris
AATGTATTTCTGAAAGAGAACAATGGTCTTCCAAAGGTGTACAAATCCCAACATGGACCTGGAGGATCACATCTGATTTTTATCTGCTTCACTCTCTTGCTTCTAGTCCTGAAAGGAATAGGAAATCCTACTCATAATTGATTTCAAAGTTTTAGGATTCGGGGTCTGCATTGCTTTTTTTTTTTTTTTTTTTTTGTGGCTTTTTTTTAAAAGGCCGGCTTTTTCTT
>NW_010423861.1:15588-18482 GCF_000710305.1 Buceros rhinoceros silvestris
TTTTGTGATTCGGGGGTTCTGTTTTTTTTTTTTTTTTTTTTTTTTTCTTGTGGCTTGCTATGAAGAGCCTGCCTTTCTCTAGTTTATATTGTGGTGAAAAAGGAAATAAGTTGGGGAACTAGTCGAGACTGAGGAGTGCGCTGCCTGGTCTCTGGTCTGCTGAAACAGCAAAGCTCTTGCAAGTTTTGCTTTTGGAGTGGAGCCCATTTGGAGTGAGCGTGTGTGCAAAGAACTGGGTTTGTTCTTTGAATGTTTACAATTTGAGAAAGTGAAGGAGAGTGGTAAGCACAGAATGTAGAAGGAAGTTTGCTGTAGCGTTATCAGCCTGTAATTACTTCAGGACCTTTTAGTGTTTTGGGGGTAGAACTGAAAGCTTGCCTAGGAGGTTGGACAAAAAGGTCAGGCTAAGCCTCAGTATATATTGATGACCTTTGTTCGTCACTGGGTTTTGCAGGTTTGTCTGAAGAATTATCCAGGCTATAAAAAATAGTACGTGTATTCTTGGGTGTTTTTTTTTTCTTCTGAGAGACTGAGCTATGTCTGTGTCAGGAGGTGGTGGATCCACAGTTGTCTTTCCACATGAAGCTCGGCTAGTAAGGATCAGTGTAGATGGGCAGAAGTGCATATAAAGATTTTTTTTTTTTTTTTTTTGTGAATTGTGTCTTGCGTCTGGGTCAGGCTATTCATTGTGTCTGGAGATTTTTGTACAGCTTCTACTTTCTCGCAATGGATTGAAGCGTTCTCAGTTTCTTCACAGCAGGGCTGCATGTTTCTGCAGAAGTTTGTCATGAGATTTTATTTTTTCTTAAGGAATGAGTAGCCAAAATAGAATAAAGCATAGAAACAGATACTAGTTTTTAGGGGAGATTCTGATTTCTTAATTTTCTGTCTTTTTATTTCTGATCACTGACACTTTACCACAAAATACGAATCACATTTCATTTTAGAAACCTCAGGATCCACTGTGGCTGGCCTCACAGGCAGAAGAGAGACATGTGAGCACAAACACAGAGGCACCGAAAGGTTCTAGCACTCTAGCTGGCTATCTCATAGTCTGGTGAAGAGAGGAAACAAAATCTCTGAAATTTTGTTGGAATGGCATCTAACAGTGCTAAAAGCAATGTTTGCCAACTGGCAAGAGCATAGTTGATAGGTAAAGAAGATTGTTGAGAACACTGTGTATTATAATAGTAGTGGTACTGGTTTTTTAAAAGCTCTAATATATAATTCCAGTGACATGCTTCTTAGGTATCCGTACGTTTTTCATTTACATTTTGACATTTAAATTTACATCATTTTATGATCCTGTAATTTTACAGCTCATCTTACATATGGTTTTTTTTCAATGGCGAATTGAAATCACGGATAAAATGTGCTTAGCTTGAGTAAAGAGGAAAAAAAAATGCTTAGTGGAATGGGGAAAAAAAGAAGTTGTAGCACATAAACATATTCCTTGACTGCAGGCTTTTGTATGTGCAAATCAGGCTCACTTCTGAGAACAACCTTTTCTCTTGTACTAACAAATCCCAAGGGAAGTGCTTATGGTTCCTCAGAGTATTAAAATGTATCCCACTGTTGGCGTGGTAAACTTAGGGAACGCAGTTTGTTCCCTAAGTGCTCAAGAACTTTCCAGTAAACTGCAGTAAAAATGCAACTGGCCTATTTATTTTTGGTGAAAGTTTAGCAAATTAGCTGGAAGTACTTTGTGATCCAAAGTTAAGTGCTATCTTTCAGATGTCGGATATTATATGAGAAGAAGAAGATCTTTACCTCTCTTGTCTATCTCTTTAATTTTTGAAAAATGTTATTTTTGTAAGTCGTATGTCTTGAAAGCATCTTCTGATGAAATATTTGCCCTAGTGTTTGTCTTCTAAAATAAACTTAATTACGCGTCTATGTGTTAGAGAAAATAAACAGCACCACTATATGTAGTGTAGTGGTAAGAAAATTTTGTTTGAATGCACGGTATTGTTTTGACCAAAAATAGCCAAACAGAAGAATAGACTGGGCTGGCAGTCGTCATAAATTTAAAATCTTGAGCATGCAATCTTAATTCTTTTTTTTTTTTCCTGGACTGAGATAGTGTAGAGCGTATTTCATTCAGCAGTGAAGTGCTATAAATGCTTTATGTGTAAGTGGTACAAAATGGCTATTTCTAAAATCTGAAAGAACGAAGTAGAAGTTGAAGTGAGAGGTTTGAGACTGCTGGTTGTGCTGGGATGGCATTTCTCTCCTCACATCCATTCAGATTTACTTACAGGAACTTTTGTGATTGCATGTCATAAGCAGAATGTAGTTAGCATCGTTGTAGTAATTAATGAAGCTACGGCACGTCAGGCAGCGAGAGTATTGGATTTTGTCTCTCCTGCTGTCTCTTGTGAGCTAAGTGAGGTGAGGCTTAGTTGGGGTTTCGCTAAAGCAGCAGTCAGAGAACTGGTGGAGTGAAACCCAATGTTACAGGTAACTCGTTAACTTGTTTCTGCCAGTCAGCACTCCACGAGTGTTGACAAAGTATCGTTTGGGAAAAACGGTTTCGTAGGAGCTGCTAAATTTGGAGTGAAAGTTTAAAAAGATCCTGAAATCTGAGATTTGATTTTGTATAATTTTTTCTGCAGATGAGATGTAGCACTGCCAGTTCTGTGCTATAGTTGTTACAGGTTTTCTGGAGCGTTTTTGTTTTTTTCAGAAGGTAGTGATGATTTGTCTGAACTACTTTTTCTTTTTTTTTCTTAAGGTCTTGCTTTAATGTTTTTAGTGTGTTGCTAGAAGCAGTACTGAATTGGCATTTGTATTTCATTCCAGAGGTGGCTTATATAACTGGAAAACTAAAGGATAAAATAATGGAATAGTGGAAATAATTATCTTTTTTTCATTGTATTTGTAGATTTTTTTTT
>NW_010423861.1:18556-46486 GCF_000710305.1 Buceros rhinoceros silvestris
TTTTTTTTTAGTGTGTTTGTGGATTTTTTTTTCCCCCCCCCCCCGATATGTCAGTTCACTTGAGAGAACAAAAATCCTGGGAGTTGTCAGGATTTTCAGTGAGTTATATCTTTACAAGGGTCCTTTTGCCATTGACAATATTAAAGTTTGCTTTTGGTATAACTAAAAAATATTTGAAACAAACGTAGAATTACTTTCAGAAGCATATGACATCTTTTGTCAATAGGGTGTTGCTGGTTTGGATAACATTACATTGCGTGGCAGCAGCGTTTTGTCGATATTCACTCCAGACAAATTAGGGATAAAATTTTGGGGTTTTTTTAGGATAGAAGTTTAGATATTTTAACCGCAGTGTTGAATTGCAGTTTATGTGAATGGAAGTATGAAGCAGAAACATTCTTTCAGGTCTTTAAAGAAGAAATAGATATTCTTCAAAAGAAGCTGGACTTCCTATAACAATTTGAGTTCACATTTTTCATGTAACACAAATTCTGCCATAATTTGTCTAAGATTAAGCTGCTGCTGAAAATGCTGATACTATCCTGAATTACTGTCCATGGGAACGTTTAGTGTTGTGAGCTACGTGGCAAGGTGTGTGCCAGTTTAGAATAAAATATTAATTATACCTGGGTAATTGCATAATAAAAAACTATATGTAAACTCCACGTAAAGGCATTGGTTAATCTTCCTGCATGTCACAGACAAAGGTTTCTCTCTCGTCACTCCCACTCCACTTTGTCTCAGCAAAGGTTTAATATCAGTGCTGTATTCCTTTGTCAGAGCCTGGCATTTCATTTTTATTTGCCTCTGTATCTCTTGGAGGCAGGAGCAAATCAGTGACTTCCTCGTGACTCTTAATTCTGGGGTAATTTTGCTTCTGGCAGCTTCACCTTGAGCTCACTTCAGTTTTCCCTAGGTGGGGACCTTGGAAATTTATTATCAGAGTGCCTGAAGAAGATTCCTCTCTTTTCACCTTTCCTATTTCGATGTTTGTTTTGGAAATGTGTCCAAGGTTGCCTGACTTGTATAGTGAATAACAGTTTTTCTTGTACTGTAGGCACCTGCAGCAGTAGATATCTGTCTTTAAAGCAAATTGACAAGTCTGGCACATCATTCAATTTTCATTTATCTTTTCATTCTTGCTTCCATTCCAAGAATGATATTTTAGTAAGGTGCCTTCCTTTTTGGCAGTTCTGGAGTGGCTCTTTTTACCTCTGAAAGTGCTGCTTTCCACGAGTCTGACACACAGTTGAGGTCACTCCAGTGGGGAGAAATGAGATTTCTGTTTTGCATTCCAGCATTGCTCCCTCTGGCCAGGTTTTACTTGTGGACTCCGGTAATTCCTACCAACTACGTTTCTTAACTCTGCCTGCTAGACTCTGGGACCAGGCAGTCCAGGAAAAATTGAGGTGGTCAGTACCGCTAACGCCTTTCCTGAATGACAACGCAACTTTAGTACAGCAGCTCCATCTCTTCTTTATTTGTGTTGGTGCACTGTTTTCAAATTGCGGTCCATCTTTTTGTATTACATCTTACGTAAATAAAGCAGTTGGTGTGAGGGCAGGGTTGTCTTACCTTACGTGTGAAGCCTAGAATCCCTTTAAATGATAGAAAATGTGGTTTTGCCTTTTGCTCTTCATTCCAAATTTGGTGGTGGTCTGTCTACTCCAAACTGAAATTCAGCCTCTTCACGCTGTGCTTGCTCTGGTTTGCTAGAAATGGCTCTGTTAAATTGAAGTCTCATTTATTTGGAGTGGTAGTTAAAGGCTTTTACCCCACCTGTGTACCTCAGCTGTCTTTGTAGTTTCTCAGCTTCTTCCTTGCCTTTCTTGAGGATAGAAGTGACACTTGCCTTCTTCCAGTCTATTTAAGGATTATGGAGTGACAGTAATATCAGGTAGTTTCTTCAGCACTTGTGGGTGCATTCCATTGACTTGTAGACATGTTATTTGTTTAACTTTTCCTGAACCTCATCCTCCTTCACCTGATACTGCTCAAGTTTTTATATCACACCTAAGGTTTAACACTGGATTTATGTTATAGTGGAGCTGAATCATGGAAATGGTGGGTTTTGGTGCAGCCAGCAGGTGAAAAACAGCATCCTACTATGACAAAAGTGTATTGGGATTGCTGGAATGTTTATCACGGCAGTAGGCAGTGGCTTGGTCCTTAAAGGCAGAGACCACAGCAGGGGCTTCTCATCATCTAAATGTGTACTTCTAAACAGGCTTATGCAATCAAAACGAACTAGGAGTTTTATGCCAAGTGGTGTTAGGTATCTACAGTTTAAGCACTGTTGGGATCTTGGCAGAACAGACCCCACTGTTAGATTGTACTTGCATATTGTTTGCCTGGTATCAAACAGATACATAAAACTAGCAACGCAAAAATTCTGTGTGATTATCTTATCCGTTGAACTTGTTGCTTGACGCAGTCGCATTTGGTGTGCAGGAAGACTTGTCACCCATACCCTAGCACATTTCTGTCTTCTTCATGCATATTTTTATTTGGGGTAAAGAAAGTGTAACTTTTTAGAAATTACATTTGTCCTTCAGATGCTGCTACTTAGTGGAAAAAACCACCAGATTTCACAAATTCTCCAATGTTTATTTTTGTTAACTGTTTTGCAAGAACTTTATGTGCAAGCACTGACTGAAATGGCATGAATTTCAGTGGGAGTTGGAATAGAATTATTGGTATTTTTAATAGTTTGATAATAAAGTAATTTGTAATCTGGTTAGAATGCAGGTGATACTTTGATCTGATCTGAGCTCCTGACATGCAGTCAGTAAACCTGATGGGACTTCTGCTTCTGGCTTTCCCCTACTCTTCCTTTTTTTATGGCATGAAACATATTAAACAGCTAAAACACTGGAGTAGTAAGCTGGATGCAATGACAAAAATCTGTGTTAGCTTGCACTGCTAGTAGTTGCTGCTTCAGACTTCCAGAGGGGTACCAAATCAAGTTCTCTTCATACTTCCAGCCATCTGTGAGACAGGAACACCTGGATGTGATGTGCCACTGCATTTTAATCTTCTAGTTGTGGCTAAGAGATTTTTTTTTTTTTAATTTTACAAATGGCCTGCGAGAATAGCCCCGGTTTTCTATGATGTAACAAAGGTGAGTTTACAGTTTGCTACATCTTCTCTGAATAATTCAAAACTTAATGCAACAAAAACGTAATTCTGAAGTATGCTTTAATAACAGTGGGTCTAAACACAGTGACATTTCTATTTCCTGTTTGAATTCATTATTTTAATCCCTGTCGGATTCATATTTGTGGTAGTAATGTACCCTGCATGGCAAGTGCTGAGAAAACATTTATAAAGGGCTTTGCCAAGGAAATCTGACTGTGTAGACTACAGTGACTTTACTGTTGAGAATCTTCATGTGTTTATGGAAAAAAAAAAAAGTACTAGTTAAGCAAGCTTGATTTATAGATTTCATTGCTCAAATACCCAAGTTACTTAACTCTAATACGTGAGATAGAATAGTGCAGCAGTTCTATTGATACGTTGGCAAAGAAGCAAACATGACCAGTCTTTACCATCTGTTTATAATGCTATATAAAGAAGACCTTACTGGTTGCCGTGGAAACCAGCATTTTCAAAACCACAAATGTTTGCTTAAAATCTCAAGACTTCTAAAGTCTTGTCCTTTCTGAGGAAAAAAGAATAGAAAATTTCTACCGTTTCCCAGTAATTTTTTTTTTTTTGTTTCAAGCAGTTGCTTTGCTGTAAAATCCTTTCAGTATTTTTGCACTCTATCTTCTTTTGTGACTTCATAAATTTAAAGTGTGCTGCTGGTAACTTAATGAGCTTATTTGATGTTTCACAGTGATCCAGGAAACAGGAATAGATAGTTGTTGAGTTTTATGTTCATCTTTGTAAAAGGAGGATTTCTTGTTCAGACGAACAAGCCTGATTGTGATACTGACATAGCAGAGCGAGAGCTATGGAACTGGGGTGGAGGTCAAGTTGAAAACATTTCTTACCTGAGTAAAAGCTCAGATTCATCTTAATTATGAGAGTCAGCCACCTGGGTCTCACTGAGAGGAGAATCTCTAGAATCAGTAATCTAGAGAGAAAAACATCTGATGAAGGTAATACTGGTAAGAGTCTTGGTCTAGGTTTGTCTGTATTCTCCTCTGTTGGCTTAAAAAAAATATTTTTTCTGTAACATTGAAAAGCCCTTTCTGTGTATTTAAAAGTACTTGAAAGTATATATTTGTTATAGTATCTGGGGATACTTGTATTTCTTTCCATTTGTGACCGTGTGTACATATCCATGTGTAGCTATTGCTGCCTTGCATTCTGTCCTAATTCTCCACTGAGTTTTAAGGGTTGGGTTTTCCACCCCCTCACAGTTTTCAAAAGGCTTCTGCTTTGTATAACCAGTTAGCTCTAGGAGGTAGTGACCCATGTAGAGGTGCTGCATTTGGACTTACAGTGCTGCCTGGTTTTCAGCCACTTAAAACAATTTCTATTTCTTTCTGTTTGAAAGGAAAATTTGTATTTACAAAACTCTTGGTGTGTATTTGGCTTAAGCTAATTACTTCAGGGGAAGACAATCCACTGAAGCACAGAACTTGGACCCTCTTTTTCAGTACTGGTAAAGAGCCTTCAGTGCCTTTAAGGAATAAATATTTGTAATGAATTCATCTGAATAATGCTGAAGATCAGTTAAGTTATTATTTAGACATACGGTTGAGTACAGAAGGTTAAAAGAACTTTTTAGATCATTCTGTAATGACAGTACTTAGCCTAACATTTTTGCCTTTTTATGTTTCCTCCATTTGTAAAACATGCTGTGAGCATTTTCAGTGTGAGATAATGGCCTATTGACCTGTTTCATTGTTGCATTTCCCTAGTAGAGTTTATTTAATGCAAAATACATTTTTATGACAGGCTTTACAATTACAATATTGCTCAAGTGACACTGGACCTCCAGAGGTGTCCGAATTCATTAGCCTTGTGAAGCTAATCATATTTCTGTCATTCACAGGCTCTTCCAAAATACCTGTATTGCTTTCACTTAGCAGAATATTCCTGTACCTGAGAGAGCCTTTTTCCGTAAAGGTAGCCTTGTGCTTGAGTAGACCCGTTGATACCAGTTGACGGTGGGGTGCTAGACCTCCCACAAAGCTTAAATAAAGTAAATATTGATGGAGAAATCAGACACACAAAAATTAAGCTTCTGTCTAAGTATTTGTGGTTAGAGAAATAAGGGTGCCAGACCTGCAAGCTGCCGCTGGTCAGAGTAATTGCACTCAGACACTGACTGCATTTTTTGGTATTAGCTGGCCTGCTATCCACATTGCATTCCAAGATGAAGTCAAACAGTGACCAGGAAAAACAGCAGAGACTGGCAGTTGGTTTAAAAATACGTATTGTTGGTTTGTTTCCAGTGTGGTGTCTTCAGTGTCATCCTTAAGGGAGTCCTTTTTTTGCCCTGCCCCTACCACTCATCTAATGGGTGGAGGGTAAAATTATTTTTAAAAATTGGGAACCCCCCCAAAAAAACCCAAACAACAAACAACCTTTTTTCTGAGTAATCAATATCTTTGAGATAAAGGTCTGATCATAGCTGACCTTTACTGTTATAGTGAGTTTTTTCTGTGTCCATAGTAGGCCGTTCTCAGATCTTAAATGACCATGCAATCTAAAACCATCTCTTTTAAAACTTTGGTGTCAAACGGTTGCTCTGCATCTTCATCGAAATTAAAAAGTCGGCAGTTCCCTTCTTTTCAAGCAAGATTTTTTCCTCTTTGTCCTCAGCTGGTCAAAAGTTTTGCAGAAAAATGAGAGTTTAGAATGTTTTTGTTTGTTATTTTTTTTTTTAACAGAAACTCCTTCCATTGATCCTAGGGGATAACCTATCCTAAAGGAAGTAAGTACATCAAAAAACCTGTAAAATAATATGCAAAGAGCTGATCTTCATGGCAGTGATTCAAGTAACTTCTGCCTTTGGGAAACCCAGTGCACCTCGTAGCAGTGGATGGTAGACTAATGTGAGTGTCTAAGTAGGGCTTTGCAGCCTCCAGGGAAAATTTGAGGTTTTTCTTTCAAGAATTTGAAGGCTGTGTTTGTTTCTAGGAGCTGTAAATGCTCAGGTACAATGAACTGCAAGTAACTGAGGCCGAGTATCAGTATTTACTTTGCACCTGCCCCAAACCCTGTAGTTTCTTAAACTTCATCTTCACGATGAGATCTATTTTTTAGGGGATCTTGCCCATTCAAATCTCCTCAACTTTATTTAATCTTCTGACTTTTTAGTTTCCTAGAAGGGTCCACCTTTTGTGATCACTGCTGTGTTTAAAAGGTTGTTGGAATTTTCTTCTTGAAAAAAGAGCAGTTATTTTCTACTCCTCATGGAGTCACTCGGGTTAGAAAGGACCTTAGGAGCTCTCTTCCAGGAGCTTCCTGTTCTAGGAGGTATGCTTCTGCAACCTTCTTTCAAATAAAGTAACCGAGATCGTCTTTGTTGCGTTTCTATTCAGTTTGTGAAGAATATATTTAATATTTTTAAGACATAGCTTGTGTGGATTTCTGGGACACTCGAGTACCTAAATTTCAGACAGGCTGTATTTTAAGTGTACGTTGAGTGACCTTTAGTCATTCTGCCCAGCTGAGCAGGCGTCGGAGACTTCATAAATGTAAGAAAAGTTACCCAAATCTGTAAAGTTATTTGCATCCTGAAAAATGCTACGTTTTTTTTGTGCAACTGAGCATTTTGAGGCTTTGGCTGCGAATCATGAAGTATTCTCAAGACTAGCCAAACGGACGCACAGATCCAGCATTGTCCGTCGAAGTTACTACTCGGTGACCAAGCCTATAGAAGTGCAGCTGTGAAGCTGTAACCTTCAGCAAATACTTCCTCTCTGGGCCACAACCTTTCTTCTTTGGCGCATGATTAACTTACCATCTTGGCTTAGTCTTAATTATCCAAGCATCACACCGTGTGCTGATTGGGGTTAATCAGAAGTTGCTTTGTATCCTAAGTGAAGGCCACACTACTTCTACATTGCCTTTTCTTTTGGTTTTTTTTTTTGGCTTTGGATGAAAAGACAGTGCAGAGACAGACCTTTGTTGTCTTCACACCAGAGTCCTCTTGGCTTTTGTCTGTGAAATCTTGTGTTTCTTTGTGTTTGCTTCACAAAGCCAATGGGTTGAGGTCCCTCATTTGCCCAGAGGCAGGGAGAGCAGGAGTGCTGTTAGGAAGATCTCTCTTGTAACTGGCCATAAGAGCACCTTCCCACCAAGTCAGACAGAAACATCGATTCCTCCAGGCCTGGTCTGACCCATTACACAGGTCTGCTCTTACTGGATAAACACTTTAATTAATAAGCAGTTACGTAACAGTAATGAGCCCCGTCCCCATCAGAACCCTATTCTTCAGGTAAAAAAATTCTCCCAAATCCTGAACTTATTTTCCAAAGAGATGCAAAGAGATGTTTAATTGTCCAAGGAGTCGGTTTCTGAAACTCATGTGTTTTCATTTGCAGCCTCTGGTGGGCTTTTATGCCGAGCTGGTTAGTGGGTATCAGAGCATCACTCCTTCTATCTTTTTCTCTCAGCTGGAGATTTAACTTGAGTCCCATCTTTAAATTCTGTCCTCCCCATGCAAAGTAAGTTTGTCTTCTCCCCTCCGCTGAATCATGTCAAAACATGTCATGACAAGGCTGATCCCATGCTACCGGTCTGGCTGTGGACGTTGGAATGGTCCAGGGTTTTGAAGATAGATTGTACAGAAGGGTACTTAATATGTACTTGAAACCTGAGTAGTAGGTGAAAATCAGTCGCTATAGACTGCTGTTAGCATACACCAAATATGTGAGATTGCACGCTCTGAGTATTTAGATGTGTGCATGTTTAAGTGTCATCGCTTGGTCTTATGCTGAATCCTGTTATTTAGACAAGTGCATCTATAATACAGCAATTTAACATCCATCTAAAAAATGAGTATGTCAGAGATTCCTCTTATTTAGTTCTCACAAGTCATTAATAAAGCAAATTGGATAACAGTCCTGAGGCTGGTAGAACTCTTGCATTTCTAATAAAGAAGCCAACTGTCTTGCTGAATAGCCCCATGTCTTACCTCTAGCACTGTAGAATTGTTGGTTATAAGTAATTTTGAAAATTTTTTTTTAATGTACCTGCACCTGTAACCACGAGTGCATCCTGATAACCCTTCTGAGCAAAACAGATGTTACTTTCCTGGGATGTTACAGATTTTAAACTGTATTTTTATATTGTTGCATCTGGAACTGTCAGTTTGAAGAGAGGGGTTTCTTTTTTCAGAGCGGTTTGTATTTCAGCCTAAAACTAGCCTGTGTTTTCCATGACATTATCCTAGACTTATAAATCTTCTTCTTCAGCATAATTATTTTGATTGTGTTACAGACTTCCCCAGCTGCTTTTTATTAGAGCTGTTTAAATAGGTGGTTTCCTCCCCATCCTTTTTGTTTGACATCTGAAGTGGGAAGGTAGAGTAATGGCTGATCACCACCCCATTTCTCACCCTGTTTTCCTTCTCCTCATAGCTAATCAGTGCTTGTGTGTGACCTAAAACAAAATGATTGATCTTATCAGTGGGACTTCTCCAATGAAATGCATGGAAGGGAAGGGTGAAATTGCCAGCAGCAGTGAGAGGAGAGCAGTGATCTGTTCACTTCGGCCCCTACCAACAGGCCGGTGGCTAGAGCACACATCTGGGCGGTGGTGGAGGGGCTTCTGCTGGGATGGAAGGGCTGCAGATCCCCCAGCTCTCCTTTGCTCTGGTCATGACCAGAACATTTGGGAAATACTAAAAACATTTGACTAAACATTTAACAACCCCTTTTGACCCTTCCCAAATACCTTATCACGTCTGTTTTGATTGGAAATTTTTTCTGTATTCTCAGTGGTTACATTTGAGCTAACACTACTACCTCAAGTATGCTCTCTTCTGCTACACCCACTTCACCATTTCCTGCGCTTTTTTTTACTCTCATTTGATACTAGGAAATTTCCCCCATGTTCATCTCTTTCTTACAGTAATTTTGTATTTGCCACATTTCCTACTTTTTTAATTTCACGTGTTTAATTCCATAAAAAATATTATCGAATAATTTAAAATCTGTAAAGTATTTAAACAAGATTTCTCAAAAATACAAATGGTCCTTGTAATAGTCCTTTTTTTTAAATGAAGTGTAAATTGCTGATGGAATTAAACCTGATAATTATTGGAGGTTAATATTTTAACTGCAATGGCTGCACGTGTGGAGAAATACACAAAGCATCAGGCGAACTGTTCGTGCTCGCTGATATATTCTCTGCAGCAGACGGACTCTGGTAGTAGGAGGTGTGCAATATGCAGCGCATTAGCTATTAGCCAGTGTCATTGCCCGAGTGGGTGGTGTGAGTCTCTTGTGCCTGCCTGCACGGCGTCACACTGCGCATGTGTCAGAGCTGGGCGCTTCTCCCCTGCGCTGCAAGATTCATTTCTTGTGCGGAGTGTTCTGTGAATCTGCCGGTTTCCAAATGGGTCATTCTTTCACACAGATAGTATCTAAAGTAAATGATGTGGGGGGAGGAGGGGGGTGTTGGGTGTGGTTTTTCCTTTTTTTTTTTTCTCCTTCTTCCTAAATTCTTAATGTTTTGCGAAACTGAATTATAGAAGTGTTTGACTTTCCTACCTTTTTTGGTACCCTTGGTCCCCAGAGGACAAAGCATGTCATTTCCAAGATACCCAGCCTGTAACGTGGAGCAAAAGTGTGCTGCTGTTTATTTTCTGGGTACCTGCGTGTACCTGTGGTGGTCAGCAGAGGTTTTCCGAGAAGAGTCCCGGCTTGATGCATCTGGTTTTTTTTGTGTGTGCACAATTTCACTTGTCTTGCTTTTAGTTCACTTTTTTTCCCTAGTGGCACCTGTCTCCTGCCACATACCCATCAAGACTAATTGCACCATCTGGAAGACTTCTGTGTAGCTGCAGAATATCTCATGGGAGCTTAATTCGGAATGTGAATGTGACCCCTGAAGCCATGTCAAGTAGCTGCAGTAGTTTCTAGTGTCTAAAGGATGATCACCGTAGGCTTTATTTGTTTCAAGTCTAATGTGCTTTGCTTTAGTGGGGATGGTGACATGTCAGGAACACAGCTTCAGTCACGGTTTGAATGGAATTAGACTTTGACTACTGCTCTGGGAATTCATAGAAAATCCTGTCTAAAATTACATCCAAACCATATGTAACATACAGACTATATGATTAGGTGTGGAAATGACAGACATGTTGCTCCTCATTATTACACTATTTGATTTTTATGTCCCATTCTTCCCCCTCCCCACTGCATTTCTCATTAATAGTTTTCTGCTAAGAGTGCAAGGCATTCATTGCTAGCGGTGTTGCAAGCCTCCCAAACAGCTCTGAACACTTGTTTATGTCATCACTATGAAGCTGTTTGAGTATTTTCAGCACAGGTAATTTTCTTCTGTTCCTCCCCTAGCCCGAATCAGGTAAAAGTACTGTAGAGCTTCACTTCTAGTGGTGTCTCCCTAGGCAGTGGCTTATTTAAAGGCCAGAGCTTTATAATCCTGTGGTGAACACATTTCTTCTTCTTCTGCAAAATCCTGTTCCTTGGCAAGCTGTAGAGCACTGGGCATGAAAAACCAAAGTGTTCTGATTGTTAAAAGTCACCATAATTAAAAACAACCTCAAAAAAAGTGTTATTGGTTTCTCATGGGATCCTGCATTTAGTAAGGCACTCTGATTTTACCGGCACACATACTGTGGAAAAAAGCAATTTTTCCCTAAACCGCTTTTCTCTAAAAAGTATGGAGCTGTAAATAGTGTTGAGGAAATATATTTGTGCTTAGTTGCGTCATCTGTGTAACTTGTGTGTTTGTGAGTAATGTGGTCAACTGAAGTTCAAGCCACAGAGGTACTTAACACCACCACAAACAATTATGAATTCTGTATAGAGGATGTCAACACACTATATATTATTCATTATATGTATTTTCTGGTTTTTTTTTCCTGGGTAGTATAATGTTCACTGTGGCTCTGATTTCGGAAATCTATAGAGTTTTAAGAGCTTCACTGTCCTGGCTGCATTCAGTTAACTGCATATCGGAACGTGGTAAGAGAAGACTTATTTGAGGCTTGGTGAGAATAAAGGTATGCAAGTTATAAATTCAGAGAATGCTGAAGGCAAGCAGCTGTCCTCTCCTCCTTAAAATCCCTCACTACATGTACACATTAAAGAAAATAAAGGTGCACATCGCAGGACCACAGTGTGTGGTCTGGGGAAGCTGCGCAAGCTTGAATGGTTGGGAAGAGTTGGGGGACTGTTCTGAAAAAGAACCATTTGTGCTCTGGAAAGTTATATAGTATCTTTCGCTGTTCTTTGTGCTGTTTTAGTCAGGGTTTTGCTGTTGGGATGGTCTGGGGTTTGTTTGGGGTTAATGTTTTTTAAAGCCTCCTTGAGGATGGAAGGAAGAAGAGAGAGCTGGTGGCATGGTTTCTCCTCAGGAAATTGTGGTTGGAACTCATGCTAAAATCAGTGTGGAATGCCTTCCACTAAAATATTGATTACCCATGTTCTCCCATTTTCAGGAACACTTTAGTTGGTTTATTTTAAGATAGCTAGTAAGGTAATGTGTTAATTGCTGTTTGCATTTTACTGCTCTGTTAAGATAGACTAATATGAAATTGCACTATTGCAGATCAAGATCAGTGGCTAGCGCTTCCTTTTGGCTGAGTTTCAGCTTTGACTGTAAATGTTAGATATCCACTTGGAAATCTGTCAGTTGGTACCTTCTCTAACACCACAGCGCTGAGAGTGTGGGGTGTAGTGCTGCCAGGCTCTGTACACTCCACCCCTAACTTCTCCTGGGTAGGACAACCCTTTAGCCTACAGGTGAGGCAAATGGGATGTGGGCATATCAGAAAAGCAAAGAAAAACAAGCCATGGCCTTATTTGGCTCATTAGACCTCGCCAGAGCTAAAAGTGTTGTGGGTTGTGGTAGAAAACGGTACTGGCCATACTGGCCTGTTCTTACGTTAATCGTTAGAGGCGTTTGTAGGCTGTAGCCGCACCGAGTGTGAACTCAGGGCTTCTCTGGAGGGGCAGGAATTAGCCTGAAATCGGTGCAGGTACGAAGGTCAAAGCCAGAAACCGTCTACTACCATCTACTTGGTAGTAGACATCTACTACATCTACTTGGGTAGACCCTCTCATTCTGCTTTTTGAGGGATGTAATTTGGGCCATTTCCCCATTGCTGTAGGAAAGGTTGAAAAGACTCAAGAAAAGAAGTCAAGATTTTTTTTACAGTAGCACAGGAACTTTTACCTAGAAAGGTGCTATTTAAATTACAATTTTTGTGATGTTTCTATGTCTGTATAAATGAAATAGTGTATTGAAGGTACTCTTGTGTTATGAAGTGGTGTAAATGTGATGAAGAAATCCAAATGAAACTTTCGGTTGCATCCACTGTTTGCTTTGTTCAAACATACTTCCAAGATCAGCATTTCAGATTGTGATTAGGGCTAAAATTGTACTCTAGAATAAAGTGAGTTGAAGTGCTTAGTAATCTGTGATGTAGTTCTTCATATGATTTATTAACAAATATTTGGATAATGTTGAAGATACGGGCTCATATTTTTTGAGCATAAATTCCGAATTTATTGGAAATTTATTTAAAAATTTAATAGCATCTGGAATGTATTATCTATTATTCTAGCTGTTTAGTCGTATTGATGAACAGAGGAAGTAGAAAGCCGCTTGACAAGGCAGGAAGAGTGAAAACATTGCACTCAAAAGAAAGCTAAGCTGGCTTTAAAACAAGTTATTTTCTGAGATGGGGTACCTAAGTGGTCATTTAGAACTGCTTTCAACAGGTATGTTTTTGGGGGCGGTTTCCTTCTGGCCCCAAATTTAAAGGTGCAGCATTTGAAACGGTTCTTTTTTTTAAAAGCATGTCCCTACTTCGTTTATCTCTAACTTTTATGTCTTTCATCAGTTTCTGCAAAGTCTATTCCTAATATACTTAGACATGTCTGTATTGCACAGTCTGGTCCTATCCACTCTAATCTAAACAGTTTTCATTCAGCAGGTTATAGATTTTGGTTGTTCCTTTCCCTTTCTTGAAGTACGAGGCTTCTTTTGTCTTTTTCGTACTTCAAACAACAAGCTGAAAGCTCCTATGTTCCTTTCACAGTAGATCATATTGAATTATTCTGAAACACTCCTTTCATGGCATGACGTGAAATGCAGAACATATGCTGCTCCTTGGAAATAAACAAGATTTAATCCTGAATACTTACTGTTCTCTGCAATAGTAGTATGTCATTGTAAGTGTCAGGTAACGGATGACAAAAGATCATGATTAATAATTGCAGCTGATTTCCGTGCAAATGTGAATATTAAAGACTTGATGAAATGATGGCAGTCTGAGATCCGAGTCATTCTTTCCACTGGGATATGACCAGCGAAAATGGATTGTGAAAACATGCTTTTTTTTTTTTTCTCTTTCCTTTCTGCAGGGGTTTTGTGTATGATAGCCGAAATAATTTACAGATGCGAGGTCTGGTCGTATTGCTTATTTCCAAAGCTGCTGGACCCAGCACAGCAGAACTCTCTTTCCAGCACAACATGGTCAGTGGAATTTATTCCAGGTATGTAGTAACTTTCTTTAGCAAGATGCACCAAGGTACGTTTTATGGGCAACTTCATGGTGATATCAAATCGTCTTAAGTGGCCGGATCATCCGTTAAGAAAAATCCGTACTTACCTAATCACAAAACTTTGTTCCTCAGGATTATTGTAAGCTTTCCACAGTGAAAACTAATTCCTACTCTTTGTTTGGCTCTTATAATACCCATGCCAATCTTAGCTGTGGCTTTTGGGCACAACCAAATCAAAAGCATTTGGATCAAGATAGTTCTTTGGAAGTTAATGTTCAGAGGCACTCAGAATCAAAAAAGATGCTAAAAAATATTTTTTAATTGAGCATTTTCATTTTGAGTTATTCAGGTGTTACTGACTTACTCAGTACACCTGCTTACTAGAAGTTCGAGAGTCAGCTTGCCAATCTCGTGGATTGTCAGTAGTTTCACCAAGCACTTAAGTTTTGCTGTAACCCTTTTGAAGGACGTTTTCCCATGAAACAGCAGCATAGAATAAAAGTTTTTACCTCCCACGTGTCACAGCGGAATTATTGAGCCTACCATTAAGGTTCCTCAGGCTCTCACTGAGCTAATTCATCTTCATCAAGTTCCTAAATGTATTTTTAAGTATTCAAATGAAATTACTTCATACTAGTAACAGCAGTAATCAAAAATAGTGGTTGCTCTCTTTTGTATATTTGGCAGTTTCACTTAAGTGAGATCTGGTTGAAAAATCATGAAATTTGAACTTTTGAAATCCTTTTGAAAAATTGGGAGTGTTGCTCACAATTTGTCATATTTTCAGTTAATTGTGTTTCTGACAACTGTGATACATTAAATGAAAATGCACAAACTTACTGACATGTTTGTATCCTGTTCTGTTTTAGAAGTGCAGAGATGGCGTTGTAAAATTAAAAAGACCAAATAAATAAAGATGTTAAATTCTATATAGTATCTTAAAACAACAGAGAAGGAAACTATGTGAATGGGTGCAGTAAGAAAAAAGACAAGACTATAAAAGAGGCTTGTTATGGAGGGCTGTGTTGTCCCTTTAGCTGTTTAATTCCATACTTGTTTTGTTTCGTCCTTAATGTCCCTTTAGGGTTGTAAAATTTTTATATTTATATGCAAATGATGCTGTATGAAAGCATAATTCTAGTTAGTTAATTATGGCACAGGAGGTATTTCAGTTTGTTTTGTAAATGATTAAAAAAGTTTACCTTAAGTATGCCTCATAAAAGGAGAGGAAAAGCGTTATTTTTTGATAACTAAGTTCTTGAGTATGATGATTCTGACCATGGAGGTAACGTTTGAGCATTTAAAGCTGCCGTTGGGAAGGTGACTAGCGTGGAAGTATTCATTAAGGAGCAATAAGACCTTGAATTAATAATGAGCCATTTGGTGTAAATGGACATGATTGGAACTGTGCCAGTTCAACCAGCTGAAAATCTAGCCTAATAATCTTAAGTTTGAGCAAGTCAATAGCCATTATGATGTCTAGTTCGGAGCTACAAAGGTGCTCCAAAAATGAAGCGGTATTGAATACGCCCACACAGGTTCACTTAAGGTTCATTACTGTCTGCAAAAGTGATAACTATGGGGCTGTTAATTTAAATGGATTTTCAATGACACTTCAAGTCTGCAGCGTGGTGTAAATAGGAGCAAGCTGATGCATGCTAGGAGAACGCCGAGGTGGTGTTTCATTTTGTGCCGTAATGGCCAGTTCTTGCCCTCTGCTGAAGTCACTGAGGACTTTGGGAGAAGAACTCCTTCCTTTATTTAAGGTACTTTTCCAAATACACTCCTAAATGTGAGTCTAGTTTTTGATTTTGATTTATCTAAGAGATCAGGCAGCTTGAAAAGTTATGATCTTAAAGAGCTTTTGTGATTGCTTTATGTATTACAAAGACTGTTTTACAAACTACTTTCTCCTGAGTGAGAACAAAAGGACATCGTTTTCCATTGGAACATTTTTGACTGCTATCTCGGTTACAGTGTAATCATGTATGGTTTTTGCCATATATGATATGATATATACATATCAAAGGCAAACCATATCCACCAGTGGTACGAAGTGAAGAAATACTCTTAATCCATTAACGTTCATATATGTCTCCAGCTTTGGAAAGTATTTTTTGGAAAGAGATTCTTACAGATTTTCAGCTCAGCTGTAAACTATACAACTCTTTTTGTTGCCGTGCCGTGTAATTACTTCATTTTTATATGTAATATTTTGCTGGAAATATTATTTCTGGCACTGTAATGAGCATCTTCACTGCCTGATACGTGCTGTGAACGTTATATTGTGGACTATTAGCTGAGATATGGCTCAGTTGATTTTAGGGTACTTAGCAGTGATTAATTAATTGCAATCCTGAAATCTGAGCATGAGCTAAGTCGTTCCAGTACTTGTCAGCGATTGCAGGAGCCCAGTCTTTGTTTTCCCACTGTTTGTGTTGGAAGCAGTTTTTGTGCTCTCTCTAAATACTCGGTCCCACAGTGGATAGCCAGGTTACATCAGTCCACTATGTCTGGTACTGCACTAAATGTACAATCTGTGACCAGGAAGATGTAACGGAATAGTAACTCAGAAAACTACAGGAAAACATGGTGGACTTTTTAATCCTGGGATCTGGCATATTCTGCATAACCTCCCTGTTTCATATTCTTGACTCATAATGTAAGCAAGCAATACAGTAACTGTAATTAAAAAGGAAAGACACTGAGAGCTGAATTTGGAATAGCAGAAAATTTTTTTTTTATCCTATTTTCAGGTTCTCTGGATATGTCAATTCATGGAACAATTAACCTGAATGTATAAAAATAGATTAGCTAGCTGCTTAGCTGGCATCTCGTTTTTACTGGTACACAATGGAACAGTTGCAACTACCAGAGCGCAATCTTTTCCAGAATAATGAGGATTACAATTTAGGTAGTTACAGGAACAGAACTAGTGTAGTTACATGGTGCTGCCTCTGGCCAGCATTGCCTCCAGTTTTAACACTTCATAATTTGCGGGAGACGTGCTCTGCCCGCATTAAGCTGGGGATGTGGAGGTCGCTGTATGCAAGGATTTGAGAGTCGCTGCTAGTTGCTTTATGAGCCATAATGAAGATACGGGGGGAAGTGTTGTAAAAGCTTACTTGACGTGCTTTACTCTGTACGGCCACCTCCCTATCATATTGCCAGCAACCTGATTTTATTCCTATTGGTGGGAAAAAGAACCTAGTTTTACTTGCAGTTCAGCACCAGTGATCCCAAAAGAGAAGTAGCAGCATGATAAACAGCTCTATTTGGATTTCCTAAAGCTGAAACTTTCTGCTGGTCTGTTAGCCTTTAGGAAAATATTGCCTTGGCTATAGAAGCATTGCACACGTAGTGATGAAGAGTAGTGCACGCTGTGGAGTACGCAAGCAGGATCACCTGAGGGTTGGTGTCATTGCCTGTGCTCAGGCAAAGCATGCATCCTGTATTCCCTTGAAATTCCTTCCTGCTCCCATGCTGAAGAGAAAGCAAAACCTGCATTTGGGTTTAGGTGGAATCTAAATAATGATAATTTATCATGCTGGTAGTATCAGAGAACACCTCAAATGTGACCCAGGAGCCTAGAGCTTTGAGATGCGTTTTCTAGCTGGTGATCATATTAGATTCTGACCCTCCCCTCTGTAGTCTTCTTTCAGAGCAAAACTCGCTGGGATAGCCAAGTATGCAGCTTGCTGTTAGTTTACTTTGCTGCTGGAACTGAGGTTTTTAGCTGAAGTGCCAGAATCGTATGGCTTCTGAACGCTTACAGCTTTATGCTTCATAGTTGGAGCTAGATTCTTAGAGTTGAAGATACCAAGACCGGCTTCGGTCCTGTTGCTAAATACCCAAAGGCATATCTTCTTCCATTCACGTCACGTCGCTGCTGACTGGGGACTAGGGAATCTCCTTGATTATTGAGTAATGAATTCCTGATGTAGCCTCTATATCGCAGCTTAAAATGCAAGCGAGACCGAAGAACAAACTTATGCCATCTTTTCAGGCCTCAGTATCCCTGGCTCCAATACAGCAGGTTATTTTCCTCTCTCTCATGTTTTGCATCTCTTTTTTTTTCTTTGCCATTAGTGCCAGTTTCAAAAATACTCTCTACTACTGACATCCATTGAGTCAGCTCTGCAGATTTCCTTGGATGCTTGTCAAAGATTTATAAAAAAATAAAAATAATCCTTTTTTCAGTCAAACCTGCCTGTGCATTCATGCTGGCAAATCCTATGGTCATTGACAAGCAAAGACTTTTTTATCCTACCAGACTCAGCAAGTGTGTGTCTGTGTATGTGTAGAGTGGAATATAGAAAGTACTATTTCAGACCTGTACTAAAACCTGGTAAATCCAGCAGCTTGCTGGATTGGTACTCGCACCCAGTGTTGGGCTCTGTCCCTGCCCCTTCTCCCTCAGAACGCTGCACCTGCCCTGTAAAGCTCCGGGAATTAATCTCTTTTAAGATGAACATGCTTTCTTACAAGAAGAAGGTATTCGCTCGGTAAACTTGCCTCTGAATCAGAATTCTTCCTGCTGCTTGGAATAATCGTGGTAATACTGTAGTGTTAGTGATCATGAACATACACTCCTTTCACTTAGTGTTTTAGTGATGATTTTGGAACCAGCATTTGTGCTGCTTTCAACAAAACCCCAGTTTGATGGAAATAAAAGCAGATGCCAACTTCTCGTTGTGATGATGGGTCTTTTGCTGGTCAGGTTCCAGTAGTAATTCTTGTTGAGTGCCCTAGGTACCCTGTTTTGGAGACGCACTCACACGAGTCACAGTCTGATTTCATGTGCTCTTTGTAATTCTGGCTATGCCAAAGTCATCTTGTTCTCACCTTCTCTGAAGGAATGTTGATTTGCAACTAAAATGTCTCCAAGACATACCAAATCTTAACTAGTGGGTTCATTCATCCATTCATTCCTTTTGCTCTGGAAGTTTCTACAGTTACAAAGAAGTCAGGGAATGGTCATTCTATGGACTCTAAGGACAGAGGACATATTGCTCTGTCCCCTTGCAGTTCCATCCAGCTTACTCCCAGCTTTTCTTTGCTAGTTATGAAAACAAAGCTTTGCCTTAACTTAATTTCCTTTCCCTGGATTCTAAAGAGCTCTATGATGTCTTCAGAGGAAGTTCAACCTTCCATTACCCTTCTTTGAGGGTAAACCAGTTGCTTCTGATAGTACAACTAGATTCACAGGATGATTCAGTTTGGAAGGGATCTCAGGAGGCAGACCAATCTCCTGCTCAAAGCAGAGTCAGCAGTGAGGTCAGAGTCACCTAGCTTTCTTCATGAAGGTCAGGTCTTGCAAGAACAGTCTTCTTTACAAGGAGATAATCAAAACGTGGTTTAAACAGGTGAGTGAACTTTCTACCTCCTGCCTCATGCTCCCTGTTTAATGCTGTGGTTGATGTGGATTCGTGAATATGTAGCTCGCCAGAGGCCGTGCTGATGTTGGCATAATCTAGCCTGTTAGATGTCCATTTGGGAGCTGATATATCCAAAGAACTTTTAATCCCAAGATTTTCAGAACTAGTAATGTGGGCTGTGTCAAGGCCTAATATGAGAACACAAGTGTAACGTCTTGTCTGTCTTAGAGATATGCCACCAAAAGTTGCTGTGTATTAGCAGGGACACTAGGAATCTCTTCCATTTCTCATAGGTGACAGCTTGCCATCTGCAGCTCGTGTCTGTTCTTTCTCCAAAGCCCATGCCATGGCATGCATAACGAGGTGATGCTGTGCTTGTTAGAGCAATCTTTAATTGCTGTATGCATGAAAGGCAATCAGGCTGCTTCCAGGGAATTGAAGCTGTGAGTGATGGTCTTGGGGTAACTTCATCCTGTAAAGGTAAATATGGACTAGTGTAGTTAACAGCGTAGCGGTTATATACTGGTTATAGTATGGGCTTGAGACTTGCAGTCTGCCCAGATTTACACCAATGGACATTGGGGCATTGGTGACTTCTGCACGTGTCCTGGACTGGTGTTGAACTGGGATTTTATGGTTGAGAGGGATCCGAAATGACAATACTCTGCGTATTTAGTGTAATAGTGTATGAGGTGTGAGCACACCTCTGGAAATTGAGAGAATGTAACGGGTGTTCCTCTTCGAGGGATAAACAGAATAAATACCCTGTAAGAATGTGTACCTTGGGCTCTGCATTCTCCGGTTGTTGGCGCGTAGCCTCTGTCCTGTCCTTGTGAGTGCAACCAAACAGCTGAGAAACAATACTGCTATTCTGACTCAGATGGCTGTCACATCTCCAATTGGAGCAGATGACTACAACAGCAATTTTAGGTTTAGGAACAGGTAAATGTAACTCTGCCACAGGAGGCCTTCTGTTGTGTAGGCTGTACGTTCACTTGCTCAGCTCAGCAGTAAAGTTTTGCCAGCAAATTCCTTCTACTGTGGACAAGCCTAAAGATGTTTGTCATTTCTCATAATTGTTTAAATGCTTTCCAACTGAAACGCGAATGTCTCCGCATCAGTCTGCATTTGATGAATTATTAGTTCTACACAGAGAAAGTAGATAGTCTCCCTTTAAAAGGAAGAAAGGGAAATGAAAATCCATTACAAAGCCTCTTGGCTAATAAGCCATGGTGAGCATGAGTAAATTTTGGTGAAGGTGAGTTTAAATGTATTGATATAGTGCATGTGACACTTAAAGGTTGCCTTGACCTCTTTGCTACTAAATTTTATAAAAGCCTCTTTTCTATCTTTCATGGTGTAGGTTTATCTGTGGACAAATTCCATTTGTCGTAAAAGACAAAACTCAGATGAAATAAAATCAAAGAATGACCATACAAATGATGATTTTGGTACCTACGAAAATACAAAGAGCTTGTGTGTGTGACTTTCACCTCGTCTTCAGACCTCACCCTTTTTCACTTTCTGTACTCTGAACTCTGTGGTGTATTAATTTGGGAGATTGGATTTGACTGGTTCTTACAGTCATATTTTGAAGTAGAATAATGATATTTAACTTTATCATGGACTCCTTTCATGTGAAGAGTACTTCTGTACTTGTAAGGAGGTTTTTTTGTTTTTTATTTTCCATTACTACTTGTCTGAGTTTACTAGTAATGGAAAACTAAATTAGATTTACCCTGACCTGGTGCAATGCAAAGGGAGTGGCTGTGAACCACAGCTGGGGAGGCTTCATGCTGCACTGCACCTATCCCCGTCAGTGATGGAAATCATGAGAGAATGTGTTTAAACCAAATAAACTTGCTTTTTAGGCAGGAACTCAAAGGAAGGCATAGCTTTATTCTTTTGTCTGGTGTAAGTATTCAGACTGGGACTTCTAGTGCAGAATAGCTGTTGCACTTTCAATTCACACTGGCTTATTGCACACAAGCCCTAGGTCTCAGCTGCAGATATTGCAGAGATTAATCTTATTAATGGAACTGCTAATTGGTGTTTGACTTCTAATTATAGTAACAATAGGCCATAACAATCAATCCTCACCTTTTCTGGGGCACATTAGGGCTCTTTATCATAAAAATGATTTCCTTTGGGACTTACTGTTCTTATTGCTGTCTTTTGGAAGTCTGGCTTTCAGCGAAGGTGCAGTGTCCCAACTAGCACATACTCTGAAAGCAGAGCTAATTAACGGGTAGAGAAAATGGGTGGTTCTAAAATATTCAGTATCTAAGTACATTAAGAAGTATGATGCTCTTGACAAAATTATTTGTCTGAAAGATAATGGAGAAATTATCTCAAAATACGAGCAGTGGTGTTCTCTATAATCTTTAAGAAATGTATAATGTTGTTTCCCAGTCCTGGTAGCTTTCCTTTAGCTTTTAGTGAGAGGGAATCTAAGCGGTTATTCTAAATTATTCTATTTAGTTTTTGTTCTCCAGGATAAATCCTGTGAGATTCTTCATCTCATTTACAAGACGAGTCTCAGGAGATGAAAAACACATACAACTTGATTACATATTCCTATTGATCATCTTCCACCCACAACAATAAAGATGAACTCCAAATACAAATCTAACAATATTACTAATTCATTACAACCAGTACTTTTTGTCATTAACTTTTTATTGTTTTCAGCATACACAGCATGTGCAAATAGAGCAATTATGTGTTGAATAAGAAAAGGTCCTCTTGCTGTAGAATAAATCAAAAGGCATTGCATTAAAGCTAATCTAAGACTGTGCAGAGATACACCTCAAATCTTCTTCAGAATGTCTGTTTAGCCCTAGATAGCTGAGCAAAGTAGACAGTATGTACGTTACAAAGGGGTTTGATTTTATTTTTAGAAGGAAGTAATTTTCGGTATCATAGAAAGCGCAGTAGGGATGACTTACCTTGGAGGAACCATGACGCTGCCTGTTGTCTGTCTGTCCAACCCACCCTTTTCCTGCAGCTGCCTCCTCCCACTGCTCGTGAAGTAAGTACTGGACTGCCACGATGTGCAGCACAGCGTACAAAACCAGAGCACCACTGATGAAACTCTGCAGTGGGTCAGGAGCAGCCATGGGAGGAATAAAGTCCTGCCTTCACCCTTGTGGGAGCTTTTCAAAGGAAGGCCAGCTGACCCATGGGTAACAAGACCTAGCACTGCCTTCCTGGGACGTGGCATCTCCACACACCAGAGCTGTTCTTTGGTGGTTTGTTTGTAAAATCTTTCCCTTGCAACAAATTTCTGCTTGAACTTTCACATTTTCTTGGGAAAAAAAAAAAAAAAAAATTGTGAAGAAAAATTTACAACCATCACGTAAACACAATCCAGCACTGTGTTAAAAGCACGCAGCAGCTCTGAGGACTGCTTATCCCTCCGAACTGTGATGTCAGTATGACCAATTGCTTCACAGCAAGTTCTTAAGTAACTATCTATGTAATTTATTTGTCCTACAGTCCCAAAATATCTCCCATGCTTTCCCATCTGCTGAAGTACCAGCTGTCCTCATCCCAAGCACAACCGATTAACTTCTCCCTTGGCAAATTTTACAGCTCAATTATGCAGTTTCAATACAAATGTCTGCAATACTTAGAAAATTGTGGGGATATTAAGTGATTACAAGGCTTACTGTACCAATTAATTTATTTTCTTAACATGATTCAGTCAGTACTCTGATATAATGTAACTGAAGATATTACATATTTTTTCATCTTCTGGGGTGGAGTTGAGGAGAAGGTCTTCATTATACTCCACAAGTATATGGATATAAAAAGATGTAATGATCTCTGTCATAGTGGATATGTGTGGGGAATATGTTGTTTTTGTGGTGGTAACATTGTTTTGGGCTCGAGTAAAAATAAAAGTGGGCCTGACTGCTAATGAAAGATGTCCTCCTAGCTCAGAAGGTATCATTTTTTGCTTAAGGTTCATGGGACTGTATAAAGACTATACAACATCTGTTCTCTTCCACTTGAAATAACGGCATGTTCTGTGGACCCTGATCACATTATACATTACACAAATGAGTATTTCTTAGAACTTTACTGGTATCTGGCCTTTAACTTCCAGGAGATTTTTGTGAGGGGTTTGTCACATGAATGCTCTGACATGCATCTAAAGCAAACAATAGTAATAATAATAATAAAAAGGCAGCGTATCATTGGGGGTGGTGTAGACATGACATTGTGTTGCTGGACAGAGAAGCTTGGTTTTTTGTAATATATCCCAGTATAAAGGCGGGTGTGTGGGTAAGTATAGAGCAGGTAGATCAGGAAAATACAAGGAAAGAGAGAGAAGTTACCACTTATTGTACTGCTATAGTCAGGATCGTTCAAGGAAATACAAAATTGTCTTTGGCGTGAAAAAACAGGAAAAGAGGCAAGAGAAGATTGCCCGAGAACCTTTCATATAGGGCTAGTTTTGTTGTGTTGGTTTGTTCTCTTTTTGAAGGTGGGAAGAAAGGGTTCTAAGCTGAATTCTGGGAAAGAATGTCAAATCAAAAATATCTTCTTTCAGAAACTTAATTTTCTTCAGGGGGTGACAGCTGGTTTGGGAGAAACAAATTTTTGGACTGGCTCCCTTTTAAGTAGACAGTGACTGTGAAATAAAAGTGCATGCTGACATCGTCATATGGTGGAACTTCCTCTTCACAAGCAAAGTGTTTTTTTTATTTGATGCAGGAGACGAAGAAAGGAAGAGAGATCAAGAATCCAACTGATGTAAATGACTCATTAATAAAAATGAATCATCTTTGCAGAAACATTTTCAATGGAAACGAGATATTTCAGTAGGTTGGTATGGAGAATATTAGTCCTTGTTACGTTGTGTCTGGCTATTAGATTAAGAGGAAAGTTAAACTGTTGTTTAAGTTAAGAAAAGGTTTTAGGTATGGATGGATTGCAAGACTAACAAGTCTAGATTTGGAGATTGTGGTTGCATTCTGAGTTTAAGTTACTAGGAATGTGTATGCTGATGATGATCAGTGATTTGAGAAGAGGAATAAGGAGTTAGAGAATTAGGGACAGAGATTCCAAGTATATGCTTACGACATGGTATTCTAGCTGTGGTGTATCTGAGAAGGTTCTTAGGCAGTCAGAAGAGAAATCCGAAGGATTATGGGTTTTTTCTAGGAAATTGAAAACTAGCGGTTGAGAACTTCTGATCAGCATTGACAGTGTGATTATGGAGCGTGTTTGATGCAGTGAGATTTTGGCAGCTGAACTGTTCACCTCTTAGAAGTCCATTAAAGTAGGAGTTTTCAATTTTTTCCAAAGACTTTGTCAAATCTGTGTAAATTTTAGTGGAAAGAGAAGATGCATCTAATTTCCAGAAAGGCAAGAAGCATAAAGTTTCAAATACTGCACAATAGTCTGTATTTCTTTCTCATAATTGTTGTGTTGCACCAAAACAGAGCTTTGTGGAAAGCTTACTTCAGTCTCTTTCAGCTGAAATTAAGTTCTGGTTTGATATCCATGCGGCAAAACCAGGACAAAACGTTCAGCTAAACTCATGTGCCGTTCCAGTCAGCAAACTGAATTTTAGCAAGTCTATGCTAGTGGCTGCAATGGGTAGATGATCCTGTTTTGTGGACTCAGGTAGGAATTCTGCAGAAGTTGTTTATTCTTGAAAGCTGTCTCTTCACCATCACTCACTTGGTGTTAATGTTGCTTGAATTAGTTGATGTCATTTTACCCCTTATTAAAATGTGTAGATTGAATCATTCTGGATGAAAGGGCTAGAAAATGAAACATGAGATTTCTCAGATAACTTACAGAACTGTCTCACGTTTTAGGCCCAAAGCACCAGCAGCCACTCGCTCCCTCCTCCCCTTGAGTTGGGTTGGGGAGGAGAATTGGAAGAAAAAGGTGAAAACTCATGGGTTGAGGTAAGGACAGTTTAATAGGACAGCACGAGGAGAGAAGACACAATAACACTGGTAATACTAGTAAGCAAGTGTACAAAGCGAGTGATGCACAATGCAGTTGCTCACCACCCAGAACCGATGCCCAGTCCATTCACAAGGGGGTACTTGGGGTTGGCTCTGCCCCCTCCCAGCTTCTTTTGAAAATCAACCCTATGCTAGCTGAACCTAGGACAAAATGCTGTAAATAAGATAAAAATAGATGGAAATTATGCTAGTGGTTCTAATGGTACGTAGGTTTTCTTTCATCAAAAGACACATTTTTCTCAATATCACACGGCATTCCATTTGCATAAAATATATACTAATAATAGCGATAAAACTTTGCCGACATCAACAGCGCCAAATGCTTGTTACTATGCTGATATGGTCCCAGAAGCATCAGTCATTGCCTTGCTCCAAAAGGTTTATTATCCTTTCCCTGCTGGCAATTCTGTCAACACACCTGGTATAAAGGGCAAGGTCTCCAAGAATTCTGCTGTCTCCCTTTAGCTCCTAGTCTCGTTCCTTGTATGTGGCAGGCAATATCCATCTGCTGCATGCTTCTGCTTTGTGAAAAGCAAAAACATTCCCATAATAAACCATTTTAATATGTGGGATAATGTCCCTATCCAGTTCTGAACGTTAGAAGTTCGGGAGGGGAGAGGAGAGCAGGTGTGGTAACCGTACTTCTAATTGCCCACTAATGCAAATGCACTTACAGCTGTTCCGAGTAGGACAGGTTTCCTCGGTAGTATGAGGTATCTGTGGTTGAGCAAGCAGCGTATGTTGTGATTATTTTTGTACCTCTGTGAGTTGGATGTTTATTGGTATTTCAGAATATACAGTATGCTTTCTATAAGCATGATAAAAATTTGTATTTTTTATATATGTATGAAATAAACCCCAACTCTATCTGGTGCACCATGTTCTGCTGATTCACGTTTTATTTTTTAATGCCTGTGAGGTTAGACATATGAACAATCTATTCTCTTAACAGGATTGCTCATTTATCAGATGTCCGTTCTTCACTGCATAAAGGTTATCTTCTTTTCTCTTGCATAAAAAGGTTCCATGTATTTCGAGTGTCATTAGTAGCAGACATTTAATGTCAAGGTTACTTATCTTTCAGCTACATTGAATACAATTACAGACAAACCCTTCAGAGATATTTCAGAGAAACACTCGGAGTGGTAAGTCGTGCTGGCGGTCTCTGCGTAGTTGACAGTACACAGGAGTGGGAATTTCTGTTATGTTGGTTCAAACCATCTCCCATAGTCATAGAAAATAAAATGATAGCCATGCTTCAAAGTCTTGGAGGGCTGAGAATCATCTACTGTAAGATAAGAGAAAGTATGGTCATGACATTAATTGTTAGTAGCCTGTTTCTTCCATTGTGAGCGAGACCTTTTATTTTCCTTCATATCTTTGCCACGGGTTCTAATGCAAGTATTTAAATACTTTGCTTAAATAAACCACAGAACCGTCAAAACAATTTTGAAACCATGATGTGAAATTTGTTACGGAATAGATGCACGAGCTATAATTGGAGGATGCTTGTCGAGAGCCTATAGAGCAAATCTGGGTAGTCCTGGAGGGTTGGGTGTTCAGGGTGATGCCTAGTCATTCCATAAGCAGTCTGGCTGATGTTGCCATCACAAGGGAAGGAATCTTGGTTATTTCCATAACAAAATAAGTGGTTTTCTCCATCACTGTATTCCTTTTCATTTCTGCTTTGGTGACAGCACTGTCATCCAATCCATAAATTAATCCTTTAGTTCATACTTCATCTTTTGAGTTTTTTCATCACATACCTTATTCAGTTCCAAGTCTTACTGTCTTCGCTTGCATCCTGTATCCTACCATCCCATTATTTCCAAGGCCATGTTACAGCAGCTGTTGCAAAAGCTTTTGATCACCTCCTATCTCGCCTTTTCTAGATCCTGTTTTACAATACCTGCAACTTGCTCACTGCAGTAAAGCAAAAAGAAGACCTCTATGCTAGCTTAATTTTAAACTCCTCTTTTGGCATGCTTTTCTTCCGCCCCATCAGATTCAAATGTCTTATTTTTACCTTCAGTGTTTAAAGATGTAGTACTGCTGTTTTAAGGAAACAGTGGTTTCATGGTTCCTTCATTTCTAGATCACTGGTAGCTGTGCAGAGGTGTTAGCTCTTGCTTGCCCTTGGCTTTCTTGGAATTAGCCACTGGTCTTCCATTTTTGAATTAACATTACAGAATTTACGCTTACTCTGAATTGTCTGGAAACTTATTGTGAAAATAACTACATAAACCTTTTGCAAAACATTTGCTGTGTTCTGCTTAGACGTTAAAGTTAGCCTGATGCCCTTTGGACTTTGTAATCAATCAGGGGCTTGTGTTCACATTGTCAGAGTTTCATATTCATTTCATATTTTCTGGTGTTTGCCTGGAAAAATGCCACTTTGTTAGGGTAAGTAGTTTTGCTGGTAATAAAATGAACTATACAAATGGCAGATAGTAGAACAAACTTGATGCAAAATATTGTTGTCAATAGAAAACTGTTTCCTGTACTCAGCTATCAAGAGACCCTGTTCAGTTGTCATAGACTTGCATTGCCTGGATTTAATGGAATTCTTTTTAATTCCATAAGCTGCCTTTTTTTTTTAAGACTTTATTAAATAAAACATACTTTTTATCTTTCAAAAATTGCAAAACGTGGATAAGTTTGTTGCTTAGTTTAACTGGGAAGTTATTTAGGTGGGATTCCCAGACCGGAGATGTGCTGTTACCGTTGCTCTATGTTCTTTAGCCACTGACTGAGCATTCACTGAGAATGCAGGACGTCCAGGTTTGAGTATTTGAAATTCCTTCAGGTATTTGAAACAATGCGAATCCTCAGTACTCTGCTTGAATTTTCAGAAAATTCCTCTTCACAGAGGGATAAAGGACACCTAGGTCAGGAATG
>NW_010423861.1:46597-72438 GCF_000710305.1 Buceros rhinoceros silvestris
AGGAATGCCTGAGTATGTAATGTTGTTTCCCTTCCAGTAACTTTGTGGAGCAGGAACTGGAGTCCAGGTGTCCCACCTTTCTCTCCTGTAATCTCCTGGAGACAGACTGACTTTTTTCACTCTTTTGCCATCTGGCTGAATAAATAATTCAGCATTTTGTGTAACAGCAGAATAGCTCAGCAGGAGTGTCCGAGGAAGGAGGTGTAAGGATACCCTGGCCTTGGAGCCGGGTGGCTGCCTGATGCGAGACCAGATTTCCGAGTGATGCTCTGCATGCTTCAGGAGAGGAGCTTGGACTGAAAAGCCAGTGTTCTGCAGTGGTATTGTCAGGTGGCATGTCCAGTGCTCAAGTTCTCCCTCTCTCAGAGGTTTTTGACTTCCAAATGCTGGCTGTCACTTTGAGTTTGGGGGACATGGGCATGTTTTTGACTGATTAACATATCCTTCCTTGTGCTGACAGATTTTCACATTTTTCCCATTACACCTTTCATCCACACAAACACAGAAAGGCAGGAAAATACATGTCTTCAACAGTCATTTTCTAGCTGGAAGTCAACATGTGTAGCTGAGTAGGAAGGTACTTTAAATCATCTTATAGGTGTTTTCTCAGAGATGGCACTTGGGTTACTGAGACAACTCTTGTTCCAACCTGCTGTGAAGGGTGAGTTCCCTTTCGGACACTTACATATTACCGTGCTGTTAAAGCAGCAAATTGAAAAAGCAGAAGAGAAAGTTCAAAGCCAAGGCTGAAAGTTCAGCTTCAACTTCTAGTTTTATGACTTTTGTCACTTTGTGTCACAACCTAACTGTTGTTTTCACTTAGTGTTATTAATTAAATAATACCGAGTTTGCTCATTTAAAATAGACTGTCTTTCGTCGTGGCAATGACAGTGAATTTCATTCTTTTTAGTATCCTGTGTTAGATAATAGTTGAGAGAATAATAGATTCCAGAGACCTTTGATCCACCATTACTGTAAAATAAAAATACAACTTAATTTTTTTTCCCTCTGACCATAATGATTTTAACCTTGTGTACTAATTTGAATGGGTTTGTGGGGGCAGAGTCTTAAATGAGACACAAACGAAGGAAAAATTGCTAATGCTGCCACCGTATATCTAATGAGCACTGTGTAATAAACCATAACCTCTTCAACACTTCTGTGGAAAATGGTGTGATTATTTTGGATGGCTGGCCCTTTGTGTATGGCTCATTACCATCTGGCATAATGTGTATTGATATAGCCTGTAATTGTCAACTCTTATTTGACATGCTGCCTTTACTAAATGTGACTTGCATGGCTAGAACCCCCTAATGGTTATATGGAAAACTGTAATTAAAGAAAGGATGTATACTTAGGTAAAACACACACCCTAATATACATAAAATAATTTTGCAGATGGTCTCGGTTTTTCTTTATGCCTTATTCTGTACATATTCCCAGGTTAGCCCAGCGCCAAATACTTTGCATCACCAATGTAGATACCTAAATGTGTGAGGACAGACGTGAATCCTGAATGTAGGCTGTTTCCCCTCACAGAACTTGTTTAAAATGAATTTTGAAATGTTTATTCTCTGTGTGCTGTAAGATAGAATTACTGTACCTGTGGTAATAGCACGGGTTCCCAGCCTGCTGGTGGCTTTGGTTGCTGGGAACTTGGATGCTTTGGGTGCACTGGGAATGGGAGGTAACTTTAATGGGCAAAGTGGCTCTGATTTTGATGTTTATCTGGAATAGTGTGGCTGGAATCAATGCATTTGGAAATCCCAGGGCTGAAAGCATCTATACTTTCTTAAAAGAAAATGGGCTTCTGGCCAATAGGAAGTTTTCAGACATAGGGACCAACATTATCTGCTGCCAAATCTGAGTAGTCTTTTGTTTATTTTCTGAAAAGTTTCCTTTCTGTAGCTTTACGGTTCATGCATACGTGAATAAGAGACATCATTTTGATAGTCGGCTTGGCTTGCAATACAAAGCAGGCCACAGGATTTCCCCAGCTTTAATCAGCTTTAACACTTGTGCTTAAATGGGATTTCATCAGGTGTTACCTTCAGTTGTGCTGGTGTTGGAGGGACCATCCTTGCTCTTCGTAATAGATTTTGGAAAGTGCCTTCACCTTATTCTTCTATGAATTTGCTGAGGGTCAGGTCTGGGTCTTACTTTATCTTTGCTTGATAATGAGTATTTTCTTCTCTGAAATTTGTTTTCTGTAGTGTAGATACTTAAACTTTCTTTAGATGGCTGCGACCAGTCAGTCCACAGGTTCAGTATCAGCCTTCTCTTTACATGGGATTGTTTGTCACTTTGAGTTCTTTACTCTGCTTATTAGTATGACTCTTCTCAACTTTTCCTACTTGCTCAAATTCTTCCTGAACACAGTTTCCCAGTAATGATTTTTACTAGCATCAGAAACCCAGGGTTGACGGAAACACTACTTTTGCTAGTATTCTTCCCCTAAATCTTCAGTGGATCCTATGAGCCTTTTTGAGCACAGTAGCCTGTGTCTTAGCTGATTATCTGGGCTCGTCTGTTCCTTAGCTCTCCTTCCACCCTTTCCCAAACCTTGAGTGTTTGGTTCCCGATAGAGTCCCTAGTTCTCTGTGTATATGGTCTGTTTTTTCTGTAATTCTAGCTGAGGTCTTTTGATTGATTTCTTTTTTTTTTTTTTTTTTTTTTTTGGGGGCATGTAGATTGAGGTGAGAATACTCCAAAGATTATCCGCCAAACGCCAGCTTTTAATGAATCCCATTTGTTTTCTTGATTATTTTTGGGGGGGGTTTTTGTTTTTTTTTTTTTTTTTTTTTTTTTTTTTTTTTTGCAATGCCTGTTTTTCCTTGGGTAAAGCATACTGAACCAGCTCAGCTGACTCTTACTGAGGATGATTCATTCCCTTCGCTGTTTATCAGCTATGTCATTTCTTTTCTCTTCCCTTCTCTCCTGAGCACAAGTCCTCTGGACCTACTAACTGTAAAATCCTCCTCACCACTGCTGTTCGTGAGCATTATTCACTACTGGACTGGAAGATATTTGTATCTGGTTGTGTAAATATATCGCTTAAAAGTATAACAAGCTTTCTAATATCCCTTGCCTTTACGTTGTTATGTTTCTGCCCAAACTTACATAAAATTCCTGGCTTTGAGGTTTTTTTAGTATATCCTTTTTGAATTGCTTCTGCTTGGGTCCCCGTCCATTGCTGCATTTTCACATTCATTCCTTTATCAATTTTTTTCTTGCTTAGTTTCTCCAGTTTGTGTTTGTTGCTATTGGTTTTCCAGATTGGTTGAGATAGAGAGGGAAGGAATTATAGCTGGCTTGGCTTCGTCTAAACCACAGGTTTTTGGCTTTTGTGTTTTTTGGGGTTTTGTTTTGTTTTGTTTTTAAATCAACACAATCTTTTTAACTGGGGAATTGTGGCTTTCCGGTCATATAGCAAAATATTCTTGAATAGTTTCCAAAAAGTATTCATGTTTTTCTCTTTAATTTATCCAACTGATTCAGTTTATCACTGAAAATAATGCTCATGTATAGTATTATAGGCTTCTAAATATTATATGTCGTATTCATAATTTTTGTAAACTGGTTTTGATTATATTGCTTACATATAGCCAAGGTATTGAGATCACGTTCAGTTGTACCTAAATTTTTAGTTCTGATATGAACTCTTTTTAGCAAATTAAATTTTTAATAGAGAATTCAAGTTGAATGCAACATTTCTCGAGCTAGGAAATCTCTTTTAAAAAAAAATCAGGCGAGTGACAATATTGCCAATACACATTATTCACAGTAGTCGGTATTCTCATGTAATGTCTGCATCAATATTTACAAAATGAGAGAAGTAGGTCTTTAAAGAAGTAAACATCTTAGCTCTTGCTATGACTTACGTAGTATTTGATATGGCCTATATAGCCATTAATTTAATCTATAGCAGACATCAACTAGAATTCAGCTTGTCTTTTATTTATTAGAAGTTTAAGTCTTAATAATTACCTTATAAAAAGACAATATTGCATTTGACATGTTGGAAATATCAATCTTCCCGTAGGGATAACCAGTGATTTTTAAAATGGGAATTAGGGTATGTGTTTTTAATAATGACAGCTTTTAGTAAATTTGACAATATGCTTATAAATGAGTAGCTCTAATTTTTATTCCTGATTTTGTTTGTTATCAGTGGTCAAGTAATCCAAGAAAACTTTTTCCAGATTTCTTACTAATTTTTAATTTACATCTTCAGGTGAATACTCGTGCTTTTCCATTGGTTTGATTAGTTATAGGTCAAGCCTATGTTCTTACCTTGTCAGCCCAGCCTGCGTGCTCCTTGTTTGTTCACACAGCTGGGTTGTCACTGGTTTTCTGGATCTTACAATGATTAGATCCTTCTCACCGTGCAGCCTTCCTCTTGACTTCTCTTCTTTGTTGGTCCCACCTGCATGGCTTCCTCCAGTCCTGGAAACGATCAGTTTGACTTACTGATTCTGGCAGTATTTTTCTGCTGCCTTGTCTGATTAATACTTTTTCTTTTCAAACTGAACTTGAGGTAGCGATTCTTACCAGGTCTTTGTCTAGATTGTCTCGCGTGCTTCCCAGAATTGATGCTTTTCCTACCAGACTGGCAATGTTTTTCTTTTAGCTGCAGTTTGGAAGGGGAATTGCTGTGATGGTGCCATCCAGCACAAGAGAAATGTTTCTGTAGGTCGTGATCATTATTATTTTGCTGACCACTAGTGCCAAATCCAGGAGTAAGCCAGACAGAGCCTTTAGACTCTGAAGGTCACCAGTTAGGGCTTCATTTTGCTGGGAGACGATGATGCAGGTGTGTATCGCTTGCAGTGCAGTGCAGGCAGCTGGCTCCAAGGCTTGGCTCCCCGCTACACCAGAGCGACACAGTGGTGGTCGTCTTTGCACATCAGTGGCACTAGTTGGAAACTGATGCAAATTGGTTAAATTCAGTGTTGCTGTCTGGAGTACAAAGAGGGAGTTGGTTGTTCTGTGATAGACATTAATTATGAGTGAAGTCAAGAATTCCAAACTCCTTTTTCATAATCCCTGCTTTACGTAAGGGAACTGGACCCTCTCTATTCCCCTGCCTGCTGACCACCCGTAACAGCTAGGGGAACTCGCTTGCTGAATTCAAGTACACGTCTGCCCAATAAAAATGAGAAAATATTTTCAAATCCTATAATGGGCTGAGAGAAAAGCTTACTATGACAAATTAGGGGGAGAAGAAATTAAGCAATATTCATTCAGTAGTGGGGAAGATAGAGAACCAAAACATAAGATCTTTTCAAGGACAAAGAAGAAAAAAATAGGAGTATAGGTAGAAGTTTTAACTCAAAAACTTTAGGATACTGGGAAGGGAGGAGATGAAAGAGGTAAGATGTGTAACCAGTTTAAAAACAAATTGATTGACAGGAATGCAGTTAAATGGCGTGCTCAATAAATGTCATAGAATTGATGTCTTTAAACTTCATTTACCCCTCACAAGATGCCTTCACAGTTGCTTAGTGACCAAGGCAGGAGGAACCACAGAAGTCTTGGTCTCTGACCTTGTTAAAGGATAACGGTGGGTAGATATTTTCTGCTGAATAACAGGTACATGATTCATGGTCATGCAGTGAATATTTGGTGCTGTGTTTAAGTCTGGTGCTCTATCCTAACATTTTTCCTGTCAGTGAAACCACAGCACCTGCCATAGGTGTTGACTGGTTTAAACACTTCCCCCCGCCCTTTAATTTCTTGTAAGAGACTATACACAGATGAGAATGAGACTTTCCGTGCCATGGTGCTGCTTTGTTACTCTTTATACATTGGGTCTTTAATAGTGGTGTTATTAACCATGGTGTTGACTTTGATGGGTGAATGGAAAAAAGACCTGTAAAAATCGCTGACCTGTCTTGCTGTGTAACTTAGTGGGTTGTCCTGCAGCACAATGACCAGAGAGGGCATAAAGGATCAACTGAAATTTAGTGTATGCACCTTCTTGGCTTCAGAAAAGTTTTTCTTTCTGTTCCTTGATCACAAAGAAAGTAAAACCAGATACCAAGTTCTGCCCAAATACATCGTCAGCATTGAAGGTTATTACTTTAATTCTTTAGTTCATGCATTTTCGTGTGTAATTTTTCACTAAGGAACTGTTTCATTTTTCAGATTCATAGGTATCGTCACTAAAATGCTGATTTTTTTTTTTACAGGGTTTTTTTTTTTAATGCCAAATGTAAGGATTTTAATCCAAATTAAGCCTTTGTGTACTGAAGATAAACTATTGGATTGACAATCACACATGAAATGTTCAAATCTTGGGTTTATACTATTAGCTGCTTTATTTCAAAGGTTCAATGATAACAGTTCTTAATGAATTTTTGATCTATCGGTTCCATTGTCTTTGTTCATTTCAGTTGCTTCCATTGCTGAAAAATTCTAGAATATGGGTTTTAGTCCCTAATTTAAGTCTTTGGCCCATTTCTGTGAGATATTATACTTACTATCAACATTTTATATTTTTAAATGGCTCTTTGCATAACCTGTCATCCTTTGAAAGGGCCAGTGGAGTTCTGATGGTGAGCTGATAGTGAAAGGTCAACTGACACAAGTTTTCTTCCCATTACCGAGAGCTTGAGTTTCCATCACAAATATTGCAGAGGAGTGTTTAAGCTGAAGTACTCCGTTGTTCATAGCAATACAATTGCGCTATTTAATGTTTCTGTTTCATCATATATTCTGCTAAATGCAAAGAAATAATTTTAGAACAGGACTTGAAATTAGGGACCAAGGTCACTTGTAAGAACTCATACAAGAGTTTGTACTGGCTCATGTTTCGTAGCTCAAGTCTTCACAGAGAACACAAACAACAAAGAGAGTATTCAGGATGCATGGAAGGAACGCTGCAAAATTAATTTTGAAAAGTTGCAGGGGAAATTTACTCTCAAAACCTATTTTGTTTCCACAGTTTTGTTTTTCATCTGTTTTTCGTGTAGGCTTTAAAACCTGTGTTGAATTCTGCATGAGATGCTCATCTCCACAGTAAGGCCATTAGTAACAGTGATACTGTGATAAGGCAGACTCCAGGGCATACAGATGGGAAATTTTAACCCAAACCAAAATTGGGAAATGCATTTTTTGAGACAGAAGCATTTTTACTAAGTTTCTCCATTAGTTCTTTGTTTTTCTCCATAGATGTGGTGCCTGTATGAGCGTGGGGTTTCTACAAAACCCGTATTCCTTCCTTTGGTGTTGCAGCTACCGCCTTAGTTTGTAAGGGCAAATATGAAAGATTTCTTTTCGTGTAGGCTTTAAAACCTGTGTTGAATTCTGCATGAGATGCTCATCTCCACAGTAAGGCCATTAGTAACAGTGATACTGTGATAAGGCAGACTCCAGGGCATACAGATGGGAAATTTTAACCCAAACCAAAATTGGGAAATGCATTTTTTGAGACAGAAGCATTTTTACTAAGTTTCTCCATTAGTTCTTTGTTTTTCTCCATAGATGTGGTGCCTGTATGAGCGTGGGGTTTCTACAAAACCCGTATTCCTTCCTTTGGTGTTGCAGCTACCGCCTTAGTTTGTAAGGGCAAATATGAAAGATTTCTTGAAGACTCTTCAGCAGTTTGTCACAGTGCCTTCACGGGGGTAGGGGAGCAAACAGGAAGGTTAGAAACCGCATTTGCTTTATTTGTTGCAGGATCTAATTGTCTATATAACTCAATTTTGCACTTTTCTAGTATTTTCCTGCAAGCTGGTGTTTCCCAGTCCTAGAGTCAATATAGCTCCAATAGACCTTGCTGAAGAGTTTATTTAATTACTCGTGAAGTTAGTGTTTAGTTTGTACTTTCCAGGATGACGTTTAAAGCTTGAGGAGCTCATAACCTAAGGGATGCTTTATATAGAAAGCATTTTACAGAAATTTTGGTGACTGGTACCAATAGTGTGGGAAGAAGTAGTCAAGCAAAGAAAAACATGAGGCAACTTGGATGCTGCTTGCTTTTACACACCACAGGTAAGAAGAGCCTGGGAATTAAGATTTTCATGAAGGAAAGAGTAGTGTGAAAAAGGACAGCTAAGAGAAGAAGTCTGAGAATCTTATCAAAGACTGGAAGAGGGGAAAAAAATATTGACTGAAGTGGTAGATGGTAAAGGACTTTAAAGGGTAAGAGGCCAATATGTCCTGTCGTCCTGGTCACAGAAACAGAGGTTGTAGAGTCTCCATCCTTGGAGATACTAAAAAGCTGCCTGGCCGTTGTCCTGGTCAACTGTGTCTAGGTGGCCCTGCTTGAACAGCAGGATTGGACTAGATGGCCTCCAGAGGTCCCTGCCAGCCTCAGCCATTCTGGTGTTCTCTTAGTCGAGGAGGGGAGGAGAGGCTGTGTTTCACCATTAACTCTGCTCAAATAATGCACCTGACAGCGGAACTTGTGGCTTTTTGTCTGTGACTCACCAAAACTTCTTAGTAAGGTCCCTCAGCTACTACCAAGCCTCTGTACCGTCCTCTTTGGAGCAACTATTCCTGCATGTGGGTTGATTTTTGGAAGGGGAGAAAGAGGAGATAAGAGAATGTGTGGAGCTCAAAATAGTATCATCCCTCAAAATGTGATGCCTGTACCGGGAGTCTCTGGGGCATTTGGTGACGGTTTGCAGGGAGTTCTTGCTTTGGAGATGAAGGCCACGCAAGTATGTTAGCACTTGGTGAAAAAGCTTTCCTGATTCTTAGCCTGCTTCCGTGTAGGAGCTTCAGGTGTTTTAAAAACGTTGACTGTTTTCTCAGCAGCACCTTGCTATGGCGGTAATTCTTGTGACAACCACTTCTTTGTTGTGTGGACCTGGTCTGTGGAGAGGGAACTGGATGGAAGCAGCAGGAGTTTGTAATCCCGTTGACCTGTGGTTTCTGCTTTTGTCCTCTGTCATACGGTGTTGTTCTAAGTCCAGCACTGCATAAACGTCTCTTTCTTCTTGTGTGTGTTTTGGGATTAGCCGCTTTCAAATACAGAATTATTTAATCACTGGAATGTACTTCAGATCAAGAAAGCCATATGTAGTATTGCTTTAGCCATTGGACAGCAACTTCATAACAGTGGGGGATGATTTTTATGGATGCTGGCCTTTACAAAGTCATGTCAAGAACCATCCTGTACCCGCAGCGGCAGTGTGGACTTCTTATTGAGCCTGACTGTTACGGAGGTTGTCACAAAAAGCATTAAGAAATCTACTGCCTGGGATTTCTGCAATAGGTTTGCTTCGTATATTTTAGGTTTGCTAGAAAGAGAGGATGGAAGACCAGAGTATAAGATCAGAATTAGATGCAGATTATCTGCCTAATATGGTTCTCGTTAGCACAAATAATATGAATGCTGTTTGGAGAACAAACGGATTATAGAAATAGAAATGAAAACATCCAGATCCTGAGCATTTGGAAAGCATGACACTGATGTATTTGTGTAGCCTTTTCATGAAGAGCCGTGCTGAAGTCAGAGAGGGGATTTTGATTTCCTTCATTAAAAGCTTATTAAATGAAGAAATAGGACAGTCGTTGTTTTGCTTCAATAGTTGGGGGTCACAGAGGCGGGCCTGATCTCCTCGGGATATTAATGCCTGCTTTCAGCTGGGGGAAATGAGCCATCGCTTGAGTTAGCTGCAGCTTTATGTGCTCGTCACTAGGGATCCCCATATGTCCTGGGATCTGCGGCAGTCGGAAATGGCAGAGCTCGGCAGCGGGGAGCAGAGGGCTCTTATTGCTATTCATAACAGGTAGCTCGTCTCAATCTGCCCAGAGCAAGTCTGTTTAATGTTGATCAGCTGTCCATCTGATAAACCGAATTGATATGGACATTCTCTCCAAGGGCTGCCCCGACAATGACAGCAGGAGCATCGGGATGTCTTGTTAGTCTTTTTCTCCAAGCTTGAAATTTTATTAACCCTTTGTTAGAGCTGAGCCAAGCGTGAGTACAATACTGTGGCTGGGGGTTGTATGAGTTTCTCCCTCGCCTCTGAAAAACAGCATCAACCTTCAGTTTTGTTGTCTACATGTAGAACAGCTCACTGTTTTGTTTCCAGATCGTTTTTCTCTGCGCCAAGTGAAAATCATGAATTATAAAGGTAGCTTTTAAAACAGCTTAGTTTTTTTTGCATGTGACAAAACATGTTGGGAACCTCTGTTTATCGTCTCCCCCAAGCTCATCTACCTTTTGCACTCCTGCCCAGGCAGAGGGACTCTGCTAGCTCTTCTCTCTTGCTAATTGGCATGGACCACTGGCCTGAAACAGTTGCTGCTGGGGCTCTTTGCAGGTCAGGTATATTTGGGGCAGAAGGTTACTTTAGATTAGTGTTGTTCCAGGCGGTCGCAACACATTCGGAGTGTCCAGAGGCAGCGGTGTTAATTTAATCAGTGTTACGTCAGTACTGAGGCAGAATCTAGCCTGAGCGTCTATCAGCAGGTATATACATATGTGAAAGTGTGGAGCAGTGCTTGGCCACTCTTGAATAAGCGCAGGGAGCATAACGTGCCTTTGTACTGGGTTGCAATTTAATTTGAACTTTAAGGCCTTTTAAGTTGAGGGCGTACATTGCACTTTTGCTCCTATGTCTCCATGACATAAAGGGAACTGCTTGAGTCAGAAACGATGTGGATGTGCTGGAGATTTTGTAAGGGGAGGGCCTGTGTGTATCTAAGTTTGTGGTGTTAAGAGGATGCTCTGGTGCGTTGCTCCGTCCCCCCCTCCCCTTGTCCCTGCTCAGTCATTATGTCTGTTCATCACGCTGTTGTAGTTCTGAGTGAAGGTGACATCTCTGGGCTCTTTGGAGTGACAGTCACTAACTGTTGGGGGCTACAGAGCTGAACTGTGGGAGGAGGGGAGGAAGGGCTGTGCTAATGACTCTTTTCATGCCTTTTCCAAAAAATAAAAATAAATAGAGGGCAAGCCTCCGTGGGATAACCTTTCTGGCGAGCCTCTCACAGGGATTCGAAACCCCTAAATTCAGAGTGTAGCACACTGTGTGTTGGAATAAGAAGTGATTTGTAAACCTATGCAAATAAAATTGGGTCTGCCCCTTTGCTGGACAATCACCTTTGTTTATTCTGACTAAGAAACCCAGTGGAATATTGTTAGGACACAGTTGTAAAATGTTCAGCGTTTCTCCTCGCCCCTCTGTGCCCTCCCCTCTTGGTATGATTGAGCTGCAAGGTATCCTGTTATTAATTTAACTCTAATTTGAGCCGTCATGGAGTGCAGCATTCTTACGGTGTTTGGATCGGCTTGCTCTCGACTGCCCTGCTGATACATCCTTTGTTCCTCCCCGACAGTACTTTCTGCTTGGCATTGTTTTCACATCAGTGTCCCTCAAGCTTCTAGAAGACAAAAAAAAAAACCCAAAACCCAAGCACCATGAGGACTGTATTGATTACTTAGCTTTATTTTGTGAAAGAATTCAAACAAAGGGCAGCGTTCCTCCAAATGGAACCCGTGCTGCCTGCAGCTTACCTGGAAATACTTGGGGATAGTTCTCTGCTTAACACCTCCTGGTTGTGGCTTGTAACATTACACAGAAGAGCTACATGATAATTCATGAAATACCTGTTTAGCACATGCAGTTGGGGTTTTTTTCCCCTTAACAATCTATATTTTATTTCTAGAATAAAAAATAATTGTACTTTTTCTTTGCTTTCAGTCAAAGAAGTCTGGCTGAGATTACAGAACTGATCCACACTGCCTTTCTGGTGCATCGTGGCATAGTGAATATTGGTGAGCTCAAGTCCTGCGATGGCCCGCTGAAGGATATGCAGTTTGGAAATAAAATGGCTGTTTTGAGTGGAGATTTTCTTCTAGCAAATGCTTCCACAAGCCTTGCACAGTTGCAGAATACCAAGGTAAAAAGAAAAAATTTGTTCTGCTGCCAGAGCAAGTAACTATTAGTGAATCTTCCCAGAGAGAGACACTTTAAAATCAGCAGTCGTGACATGTATGTATATATGGAGCCTCTTCTGAAAATCAGCATACGTACATTATAGCTGTGGATGGATTGACAGGCTGCTGCTCTGCACGTGTTTATCACAGTCCTATAGAACTATTGTGGTGATGCCTTCAGTATTCGTTCTGAAGCACCGTAGTAACGGATGAATGGTTAATTTGGTGAATTTAGTATATATGCCGTGGCATCCTCACGACGTGTCAGACTGCACCACCGCTGGAGGACTGCCAGCTGAAGACATGTTTGGCTTGTTATTGTTTTACCATGTGCTTTGTGAGAGCTTTGTCTGTCTGAGGGTATTCTGCGGGGGGGAAAGGCTTCATTTCTTTGTCTACACAGTGCTCAGGTGACATTTTGCTCTTAATAAAATTACTTCGTTAGGCGTTTGGATGCCCCTGAGTATTGGATTGCCCTATTAACATGGACATACTGGCAGCTAAAGGGCAGCTGCAATCCAGCTGCTCAGCCAAACTGAAACTTTAAAGGGAATTGTTTATCATGAGAAATGAATTGTATGTGTGTATGGCCTTAGAAAATGAGACTGATGGAGACCTTAAGAGATCATCTCTCTAGACACTTCTTTTCTCCAGGTAGGATCAGCTACACCAAATCGTTATTGACATGTGCTGGTCTAGTTTGTTCTTAAAACTGCCCATTGGTGGAGAGAGATTCCTGGGCATCCCTGTGCCGGTCTAGTAACACCTGACTACAGCTGAAGAGCTTAGTGTGCCATTCCAGTGAAAACCGAAAATAATTCTATTTTTCAGGGGTACTTTTTAGATATTTGGTGACTTCTGCCATATCGTACTGTAAAATAAATGCTTGTTGTGCATGCGGTTGTCAGTAATCAACATAATTTTGATCCTGAGCTTAAGAAGGAGCCTGTTGGTTTTAGATTTTTGTGCTAAAGCACTTCTTGATGGTAGTTGAGTATTTCTGTACTACTTTGATCATGAGTGTGACAGTTTCTCTAAAAAAGTGGTGTCATTTTGTAACATAGAGCTGAGAATCAGAAAAGACAGAAAATTAGATGTCAATCTGCTGGAATAGTGGGTTAAGCCATTATGGTGATAATTGGTAGTAAGTATTTTTAAAAAAAAGGTTAAATAGTGCAAAATTTTAGTCATACCCTAACCAAAATAGGCTGCAATTGATTTTACTAATTATTGTTGATTTACAGTCATTCTCTTTTGTTAGTACTTTCTCAGATTGTCAACAAAGAGATTCCAGACCAAAAGGTTTAATCCTACATCAATTTTTTGTTTCCACATGAGCAGGAAGTTTTATAAGAGGTAGCACCTATTACTTTGCATATAGTCCACCCTTAAGTATTGCAGCAGCAATGTATAATCCGTGAAAACTGGCCAGGAAACAAGCTTTCAGTGAAATGAAGCACAAGTGCAGAGAAATACTTTTCTTTTTTTTTTTAAGCAATCATTATACTGCATGTCGGAAAATTCTGCCAAAACATTTTAGCACTTTTTTTCATTTTTCTGACATCTAAATACTTTCATAGCTTCTACATACGATAAGTGGGATGCCATTATGGAAACTGATTGACTTAGTAAATTATTCTTTTTCATGCGTCTAACCCTACTAGCAAAGTTAGAAAAATTGAAGTACAAGCTATAGAAATCTCTTGACAGGTGCAATGATTTAAACATACTGTATTTATTCTTTTGTAAATGATGAATTTTCAAATCTGGCATCTGTTTTTCAGCAGTGAGAAATAACTGTGACTTTTTTCCCTCATAATGTTTTGTTTTCTTTGATGTAAAAAGTAAAAATCACAGTCCTGCTTTTTCACTGGCATTTCTTTGGTAGCTGAGCAAATTGGCTAATGAAACAAGCGGTAATATATCATACGCGGCACTGACCACGGTAGAGTATAACCTCCGTAGCCGTGCATAGCTGTTGTATAGACTAGACTTTAAAGGAGGTTTTAACATTAGCCAAAACCACTGCTACCAAGATAATTTTATTGTGCTGTTAAACTCTTGTCTGAGCTTGTGTATGATGCATTTATCTCTGTGCTTCTCTCGGGGCTGACAATTAGATGTGAAATTCTGTAGTCGTAATGAAATGCAGAGCTATTTTATAATTGCCAAGGGTAAAATTAGCAAAGTCAATTATTTTCCCTTAGGCTTTTCCCTGTAGATATTAAAAGGCTGCAAGGTAATTGCCTTAGGTAACACTTTGATTTTTAAATAACATTAAATATAGGAATTGTTGTTGTTAATTCGTAGTAATTTTCCTCTTCTTGCTACTGTGGTAGAATATAACTGTAATTATGTTAACAAGATTCAAGGCTCATGGTTTGTGTTTTTGGGAGTTTCTTTTAAACTAGTGCTCCTACTTCTTGTATGTTTGCTGAAGTTATGCAAAATAGGGGTTTGGGGGAGGTGTTTTGGGTGGGTTTTAGAATATCTGAGGTACAAGGACTCTAGATTTCTTGAAATGTCAGTTGAGAAGCCTCCTCTAAGATAAAGTCTTCTCTGGTGCTATTATAAAGACATCTAAAATTTTCGTTTTTGAACACATAATACTTCAGGAGAAAACATTCTCATTTTCTACTCTGTGCAATTTTTAGACGTTAATTGTGATTACAAAGCTGGCATTGACGGAGGCTTGAAATAAAGTTCTGAAGGGCAGATGCAACTGTGTGCTGCATTGTCATCATGGCAAAGTTCTTTATTTAGGTAATAAAAACTTTAATTTCTTCAGAAAACTTCTACAGCTACAAAGAATTAGATTGGTCAGATCACATGTATTTGCAGTTCCTTTACACTTTCACGTTAACTTTTTGATCACCTTATATAAACTATTCTCTTTTTTCAGTCTGCTTTGTATTTTGGGTGGTGGCTTTTCTTGGCCTGCAGATTGTGATGATAAATTATGTTGTCGACTGAAGATGGTGTGGATAAAATCTGACTTAGGAACTGCATCCTGTAGTGGACTGGGCATTGCTATGCCTGGAGTTGAGCCCAAAGATGAACTTAGTAGTAGTGGTGTATCAGCAGTGGGTTTAGGAATGGCGAGCTGCTGTCAAGGGATGCCAAAGGCATGGCTGGGTTTTGCGGCTTAAACCATAACACAGCAACGCCTGGTAATATGCTGATTTATTGGATCGAGGTGTGTTTATACGGGATGATGGAGTTATTTTGATAGGTTTTCTCATTTTGAGGTTGCGCTGTTTTGATTGTGATGTTTGTAAAAGTCATTGTAAACATACAGTTGTAGGAGAGATCGAAGAGTAAATGATGTTTACCTGACAAAATAAGGTACTTCCCAACTACCTTGTGGGCTCTGTGACCATATGCAGTTTGAAATAAATATGTGTATAAATTATTAAGTTTAAAAGTTTGACAACTGGTTCTTTGTTGCCATCTGAAGGGAATAGAAGTTTAATATTTGTTATCTCACTTTACCTAGCCAAGGATATGGGATGAAACTGCTAACAGGAAGTTCTGTTGCATCAAAGTCTTTCCTTGACTTTGGTCGCAAAAAGTGTTAATTTTGTCTTTGATTTTTTTTTTTTTGTCTTGATATTTTTAGGATCGCATTCCGATGCAGACATAGTAACTGCAAAAGTAACAAGCATTAATTAGCATTTTTCTCACCTGTCAGCAGATACACGATATGGATGTTTTAACACAAGTGACGCGTGAATATTGACCACAACATTATCAAATAATGTGCTTTTTCAGTGTGCGTTGCAGATAAGTCAGAAGAAACCTGTCGCAGCTTTAAAGCTAGACCTTCCTAGAGCATCTGGATCGTCAGTTGCCTTATGAAACTATGAAAAGGGTGCATAAAAGATGTAATGATGACCAGTTTTGCTCCTCCCACACCGAAGGCAGTGATACATAAAACTTCAGAAGGGTGAAATGATGCATTTAGCGCAATGCCTACTCTGATGTGCTGATGACTAAAGAAAATGATAAAATAAGCTGCAAATGTGTGGCTTGCAACTCCATAGACTGATAGGAAGGCTTCCCTTTGTATTAAAAAAAAAAAATCCCAAACCAACCAACCAAAACCAAACCACCAAAACCTAACATATCCAAAACAAAAATAAAACCCCCCAAAAAAGGAGGTGAAAAAAAAAGTCTAATGGTAGTGTAATGGTAGTATTCTCCATAGTTCTTACTGTAATCTTAAGAATGACTCTATTTTTTCCCACTATAACTCAGTGAGCTCTTGTTGGAATGATTAAATTGTTCACAGAAGCACTTCAAAATCTACAGCCTGTAAGCTTGGAACTGAATTGAAGAATCTTGTCTGTCAATGCAGAGCTTTGCCAGAAGACGACATTATAGAGCATTGTTTTATTAAGCGTTATTTGTTTATAAATAATCAGTGGCACAGATGTAATACTTGCATAGTGGCTGCATTTCCTTATGTTAAGTTTGTGTATTCCTAAAGGCATAAATGTGTTATTTACAAAATAGGCCTTGTGGTTGCATAAACATGAAAAAGTTATTCATGTAAGTCTTCCTATTGCAACAATCTGAATGTACATTGTGCTTCATCAAATAACTGCCTATGTTGACTTATCATTTCTACTTCTGTAGTATCAGTTGTGGTCCTCTGGGGAAGCCTCAGTTTTGAACTTGAATGACTTGGTTCCTTCCTAACCAGTGAAGGATATGGAGAGTAGCCCCTTTCTGGAATTATGCCAGTTGCTCTTTTGATATAAATTGACATTTTTGAGAATTGACCAACAAGTCAGCTAGAATCTACAATTTTAATTTCAAAATGTCATTTAGGAAAGATAGTACTTGTATCAGGTTTTTTGTTTCTCTGAATCATAGAATGTTTGGGGTTGGAAGGGACCTTTAAAGGTCATCTAGTCCAACCTCTCTGCGGTGAGCAGGGACATCTTCAACTAGATCAGGTTGCCCGGAGCCCCATCCAAGCTGACCTTGAATGTTTCCAGAGATGGGGCATCTACCACCTCTCTGGGCAACCTGTACCAATGTACAATGATGTCAAGAGAAGAGCATAAACTTTTCAAAAGATATTTTAAGTATTAAAGCGGTGAAAAATCATGGACTGGCTGAAGACATGATTCCTAGGATCAGTGGCAGTGGTCCTCTCTTCAAAACTGAGAGTTTAATACTACACAACATGAAGAGTGCACACCATCAAGGATGCTGTGAGAATTATCCTTTTTAACAGGAAATGTCTCGTTGCTAGTGTAAAGGCAGCCATTAGCAGCCACTGACTTGTAACAGGGCCAAATCACTGTCCCGCAGAACAGTGCTCTTCATTTTTTTAGAGGTGAACAGAAGGTGCTTCTTGGTATATGTAGTTGAGATGAGTTATTTTCAGAGCAATGAAAGTTATTTTGAATGAGCTATTCTTCATTGTTTGCTCTGGTGGAAAATTTTAACCATAAATACACGCTAAGTATATTTACATTATATTTTACAAAAATTAGACAAAGACCCACAATCTGAATTTTCCTTCCAAAATTCAGTAGTTGTATTGATCAGAGATGACAGGATGAAAAAATCACAGAGAAAAGATGAGAACCAGAAGTAATGTGTTTGCTCCCCATTACAGTGTTAATAGGGAAAACCGAAGGTGATGATAAAACCATTTTAAAATCGTGTTTACATTTTTAACTATTCTTAACTCTTCACCTCTGCTCTCATAGCTACTTCCTCTTTCTTCCCCGATACAAGCTGCTGTTCGAGATCAGTACCTTTAACATGATCAGCTCACAGAGCAGCTAGATGACACTGAGGCATGAATTTGGTAAGAAGCAGAGATCAGATTAGATTAAGAGACTGTGGTTGTGAAGTTTGATAGTGGAGTTGAAGTTGGAAAAAAAAAGAAAAACAACCTGAAATATTTTTCTAGAGAGCAGAATAAAGTGCTTTTCTGAAGTACATTAGTTATCATGCCTGTCTTGCTGTACTTTCCCCCGGGGCACTGCTTGATGGTGACTACTGGACTAGATAGGGAGCAGCATAGTATCTATATTGCTGAGTATTTGTATTCTAAATTAGTGTTATTAGGGTGCCACAGGGGCTTGTCTCAAAACCAGACACTACTGAAAAATGTTAGATAAGTTTAAAAAGCTCTGAACTGATTTATGGAAAAGTACACTTGGGGAACACTGTTTTATCTGGGTAATAGGGGAGAAGAAAACCAAGGCAGAATTGTAATGGTTTTGAATCTTTAACCTGAGATGACATAAGACAACTTAGCCATCATGATTGCATTATTATTATTAATAAAGCTCTTCTTTGGCAGCTGTAAATAAGCAGTTCTGTATCTTAAAAATATTGAGATATGTACTCAGTATTGGCATACAACTTGGCATAGATTTTATCAGAGTGCAGACACACTTTCAGTACTGTTTTAATTATTTTTAGGGTGCACCAGAATTTACTATTTTGCATCTACTCCTGAGAAGTAAATCTGTTTTTTAAAATAAAACGTAACAGATTGTAATTCAAACAAACTTTATGTTCATTTCATGGGCAATGTATTGTTTTTTCTGCCAACGTTCTCAAACACAGTTTTTTTATTAAGAAGAATTCTTTACTAAAGGTTTGTTGAGTCATGTGAAGTTCCTTTTGTAGCCAAAAGGCACTCTTCAGAATAGTTGATGAGAGTATTTAAGCATTAGGGGGGAAAAATTCCTGTATGTTAGAGATAAATGAGAATCTATTGGAGTCAGTACTTGGTAATCAAAGTTTTCCCACACCACTGCCTTAAAACTTTAGTCTAGCATTTCTGCTGTCATTAAAGCTAACAGCTCTTGTGATGATAATGATCATAAAATTGTAGAACGATGCTAGTGAATCTCTTAATTACGGCGTTGTGCTCTTCCCATTGCCCCTTTCTGTGCTTGGGTCAGTGGAACAGTTCCTTAGCAAGTGGTTCATCTGCCTTTGTTTTCAAGAAGTAAATTTATAGCCCCTAAAATAACACCTGAGCAAATGAAGCATTACATTTTCTGAATCTATTACAGATTTTGTTTCTATTTTGCTATTGCTATCTATAACTGGTATTACAGTGAAATACTTGTAAAATTTCATTACCTTAATGGCTGCGGTTATATGTTTGAGAAGTAATCTTTTGGAGAAGTTAAATTGGAGGATTAGGTGATACAGCTTATTAATTTATTAATTGAATTGAAATTCTTAAAATTAGACTTAATCAGTAATTGTGGTAATAGGTTAGAAACAGTCTCCTTCTTGACCTGTAAGAGTTCTACTGCATTGCAGTGAATGTCAGTTTTGAGATTACAGCCACGTTGTTCTGGTTCCTAGTCAAAGCTTTCCTCAAACAAGTCTATGCTTTACCTTGGTGGCCTTTTGCACTTGTACTGTTTTTTAAAGCTAATGCTTATGTTAAGCTTTCCCAAAGCTGGACTCCAGTGGGGTTAGTATAGGTCTCTATGAAAAGATTTTGTTTTTCTGTGGTTCTTTGCCATGGCACTGCTGGAAAAATTTATGTTCAGATTTCAGCCTGTTTGTCCTCCCACTTCTGCATGAAAAAATAGTTTTGCAAAAAGAAAAGGAAAAAAGAGTGATTTCTACCATTTCCCTTATGGACATGCATGATTTACAACCAGTGCCTTGTAGCAGAGTGAATGCTGCGGAACATGGAAGGGTTGAGATTGAGACTGATAGCAAAATACGTGCTCATAGGTCTCACTATGAATCACCAAGTCTAAGACTGAAGCTCTTTTCCAAAAATATACTGCAAGAATATTTTGAAAGCATCAAGACATGGAGCTATCAAGAACAGGCTTGTGAATGTTTGAGATTCTCTCTCAATGCTACGTTGACTGAGCAATTAGCAGTCTCAGAAAAGTTATCTACGCAGTTCTGATGAATTTTCAATAGACTACTACAGATTTTCATACCGCTTTGCACCAAGTCCATGTAAGTTTTTGTCTCTGAATCATCTCACCGACAGTTTCCTCAACTTGCATCTGAATTTGCCTTCCTCACAGCAGCAATCAGACACATCTTTCTGGTTCTCTGGTCTGCCCAGGAGACCAAAGTCACTGTTTACTGCTTGACTTCCTGAACAGAGTACCTGTCATTGTTCCAGGTAAATATTGTCCTCCTTGGAGGTAAACCACACAGCTACTTCTAACGTGTGGTTAAGTAGTTGCTCTTCTGATAGAACTATTGAATGCCTTGTCCTAATTAACAGAATGGTCTGGAAAATACTAATATGCTGTCTGTATATGAAAGGGAGAGGGCTCTGCAGAGATGACTGCTGAGCATCAGTGAAGAAGAGAGTGAAAAGTAATTTGAAGAAACTGTAAAAAAACCAAAAAGTGATACTGGGAGAGGGAAGTCGGAGGTCATTCAGGATCTCAAGATAACCGCTACACCTGGGAAATGTGTTCTGCATAGTTGGGGCAGCAGTGTCTGTCCCTCTGCTGTTTGCTCCCTTTATGTGTGACACTGAATTGGTTGTTGTCTAGTGGTGAAGGCAAATGACTTAGGAGTCAAAAATATTTGCAGGCTTAGATAGATAGATGCATATCACATGTGTCTATAAGATGTGTATATATATATAAATCAATTTAATTGCATGTTAAGGCCAAATTCTGGAAGAAAGCTATTATATTTTTCAAAAGGCAAAACCTCTCACTTTTCAGAGAACAAATTGCCTCTCAAAGATTTGAGGCAAACATTAAAATGTGGCTGTGTTTGCTATTTCCTTAAGTGGTAACAAGAAACTGTATCCAGGATGTTGATCGCTGCCAGAACACGTAGAAGATGGATATTCAGAAGAAAACAAAATTTATTCTAAGAAATTGAAGTAATGAAGAATCGTGGGTATTATTCTGCGTGAGATGCACGCTGTGAGAAAGGACTCTCCAGAGCCAGCAGTTCTGCTGCTCCATTCACCACTTAGAATAGGTCTTGGCACTGTCCAGATTTCTTAAAGCAGAGATGTTCATTACAGCTCGTTCTTTCACAGCCATGGATAATCATCATGGGGGAATTCATTGCTAAGTAACTTTAGCTCATTTACAAATCACAAAATGAAAATGAGTTTTCATAAAGTTGCAGAAGGTGATGTCCTCCACGAGCAATATTTGTAATGCCAACTTCATCCTTTTTATAGCTGAAGCAGTGGAAGATCACAAGTTCTGTTTTCTTGGCTTTATTTAAACTTTGTTTCTTAATAAGATTCATACTGAGAGTGAATAGTAGGATTAAAAGCAATCAAATCTATTTCTATAGAAATACTGTCTTAATACGTCGTTTAATATGTCGCTCCGAAAGTAATGCCTCTTACGTAGTATTTATTTCCATGGAAACTACATCAGATGCAAAGAGCGCCATAACACAATTTGATAGAGCACATTTTCAGCTACAACACACTTTTTTGGATGTAGTCACCACCATTGGCTGTGCGTTTTTGTCAGCGATGAACAAAAGCCTGTGTGCTGTGCTCTTAACGATCTGCTCCACCAGAGGGGTCCCACCATCACTGTCACCACTGCTGGAAGCGCCACCCACTGCCTCACTGTGCCGCCATCCATGTTTGGTCTCTGTAAACGTTCAGCAGCATTGATGAATGTCAATGGGTGCCGGTTTTTTCCGCGTGGAGGGATTCAGTTACACCCACTGCCTCACTGTGCCGACATCCATGTTTGGTCTCTGTAAACGTTCAGCAGCATTGATGAATGTCAATGGGTGCCGGTTTTTTCCGCGTGGAGGGATTCAGTTACACCCGTTTGCTTCATACACGCTGCCATGTCAGGGGCCGTGTTGTCAGACTGCTCCTCTGCTGCCGTCTGTCACATGGCAACAAAATTTAACAGCATATTGGTGGGAAGGTTCAACTTCTATTGCTAGACTACCAACATCCACCTCTGACATCGTGGGCCAACGTGATAAAATAGGAAGCATTACTTTCAGAGTGGCCCTTGAATTATCTCTAACAGACTCCTTTTTTTTGAGTACGGACTTAATACATATTGACATCCATCTTTGGGAGGGTAGGATCTTAGCGCATACTTGGTTCTAGAGGTGGACTTTAACAAGGCACGTAATAAATGATTTTGCAGAAGGCCTGGCGGTCACAGGGGTTAGTATATAGTCAGCTGGAGTACAGCTTCAGCTTTTTACAAGTGAAGATAGATTTTTGTGATGGTTCAGTTGCTATTCAAAGCACTTAGCAGTAGTGATGACAATCTAAAATTTGTCTGGATGGCTTTTCTTAGTCTCCCATGAATTCAACTATTCATATAAGGGAAATCTCTTCCCAGTACACAAGAGTGTCCCCAGCACTCTTAGGAGAGTGTTTGGCACCAGCTTTGTAGCCTTGGTTTTATGATCTCGCGTCACTATTAGCGATGCTCACTATTACTGTGTCTATTATTATAGACGTGACTATGCAAAGCATCTGTGGTCCTCTTCCACCCGCTTCTGGTATCACTGAGTGGCTGAAGTTTGAAGGGACCCCTTGACATCATCTAGTCCAAACCCCCAGCTCAAACAGGGTCAGCTGTTGTCCAGATGGCTTTTAAATATCTTTACACATGGAGACTTCACAACCTCTTTGTGCAACATGTTCCGTTGTTCGATGTCCTCAGATGTAGGCGTGACCCCGGCAGGTCCGGGAAGAAGCCTAATTAGCCTAAGTAGAGAGGTGTCAGTCAGCAGCAGGAGGTGCGTCGTTTGGGAGGAGACAGAGAGGCTGGGTCAGTGGGTGATTGGAGGAGAGTGAACCTGAAACCAATCCAAGGAGGGCACGTAGAGTAAACACTGTACTAGAAAAGTGTAAAGCAATGTGGGAAGAGAGAAACTACGCACTTTCTTCGGCACAATGGGGTCAGTAGCTGATTGGAGGAGAGTGAATTTGAAACCAATCCTAGCAAGGCACGTAGCGTAAACACTGTACTTTATACTATATAGTATAAAGCAGTGTGATAAGAGAGAAACTACACCCTTTCTTTTAGCACTTTCTTTCCAATAAAGGCTTTGTGTGCACACAAGCTGTTGTCGCGTTGCCCGAACCGACCGATCGCGACACTCAGAGTAAAGTGTTTTCATGTTTCTATATGGAATTCTATTATTTAATTTGTGCCTGTTGCCTCATCCTGTCAGTGGGCACAACTGAGAAGAATTTGGCTCCCTCTTCTTCATTCCTTCCCAGCAGAAGTTTATACACGTTACTTCTAGGAGAGGTTAAAATATGCGTCTTGTAAATAGGGTGACAGATTGTGTATCATCACATCTTTTTGTACTGCTCTAGAGCTCGTATCTAAAACAAACCTTTCCAAGGTCAAATTTTTAGAAGTGCCTTTACATCTGGAGCACCTTCAGTGCACAAAACTGTCCGGTAATGTAGGTGAGTTAATTGTATTTTAAAACAAAACACAGGGGTATTTGACATCTTGTTGTCTAGCAAAAGGATTGACTCTTAGGATGGACTGGAACGGGTTGTTAATATTAGTGTTTTGAAACTCAACAGCATTTCACTTGGATTCTAGAATTGCTGCTACTTCTGGTACAGCAAGTCATTGATTTGCTAGTTCGAGAAACATCTGCAGCTTTGTTGAGTTGAGTCCATCTGTCAGATGCTAAATGGTATTGCTTCTGACTCACGTTTGTTCAGATACAGTCTCTGCAAAACAGTTAATACCACTTGCAGGTGTAATTTCTGTCAACTCGGAGCTAATCAGATTTTTTTTTTATTCAGTTTAATCCAAAATTCATTTGTGAACATATCCCGGTTTAACGGTTGTCTGCACCAACGTGACTGGAAGTAGAGTTTTATAGGCATGTTCTTCTGTGTTACTTATTGATGAAGAGGGTTTTCTAGCTACAGAACTCTGTAGTTGCGATACATTCACTGTTTTATATAGAAGAGAGATATCTGATGAAATTACCCCATCCAAAAGGGTCAAGCTGGAGAAATCACACGCTTCTCTAACCTGAGTCACTCGCTAACAGTTGGTGAGTGCTTTAGTGCAAGGATCTGCTGCACTGGATCTGCAGAGATTTTAATACACTGTGTAAGTAAGGTACCATGTGGAGGTAGAGAAAGGAAAACAGTAGTTCTTCTGGCAGTTATCTATCATCAAGGAAAATGACTTTATACTTTATACTGTATACCCCTCCCATGGATAGTGTTGCATCAGCATAAAAAGAGTGACTTAATACTGTTGAAAATCCTTAAGGTAGACTGACCTTACGGTAGGTGTAAGGTACTAACGACACTCACAGTGACTGCTGGTGATTATTTTGATGGGTTTTTTTATCTTTAGGAAGAACTTTTTATCAAGTAGTGGGTTTGGGTGGTGTGTGTACATTGCACGTCATATTTTGCTTCTAATTCATCATTAACTGAGTGAAGAAAATGATAAAAGTGTTTTCCAAGAGCATTTAAAATTTGCTAGAAAACAGATCAGCGTGAGAAATCCTTTTTGTGTGTCTCAACTAAGAGGGGGGCAGCTTCAAAAACAGTAAAGCTCAAGATGATTTCAAATAGTAAATCCAATAGGATTCAGTAAGCATTACGTTAAAAAAACGTTTTGTAGGCTGGCCCGCTTAGTTACCTGTATGACTAATGATGTTTGAGGAGATTACCGGGAAAGAGAATTGAATTCCAGTGCTCTTGGAACTCCTTAGAGTTTTCGTTCCTTTTTTTTCTTTAGGTATTATTGAACAATCAAAATCCAATCTCAGCTGTTTACTGAGTTTCATCTTTAGCTTCCTAGTGTTGCAATGTTTCAGTGTCAAACGCAGGAGAATATTTAATTTTAAGAACGTTCCATGGAATTTTTAAGTGTGGAAGTATTTCCATGAACTAGCACTTGTTTGGGGAGGGAACTTCAAATGCAAGTTGAAGGAACTGTTATCTGTATATTTTATGTTTCCTGACTATAATATTATCTTCTTGTATGGAGACATCTTGCTATATTTTCAAGTCTCTGCATCAGCAGCAAGAAGTAGGGTCTGGCATAACAGATGAGTGAGGAAAGGATATTGTTTCAACACTAAGGAAGGAAGGAATTACTCGTGGTCCTTCTTGAAAGGAAACTGGCAAAGCTAAGGAAGTGTGTCAGATAGAAATTGGGAAAGATGAGGATCAAAGATGCATCATCCATTGCTGTGTTCTTCCTAGTGCTGTTCCCTGTCTTCCTGCAGAGGGTTCATCCTTTTCCTGATGTTACATTTGAAAATGTGTGGTAAAGTCTGGAGAGATGCTGTATTACTGCTGAAATAGAGTGCTCTGTGTAACTAATTCCATTTCGGTTGCTGAATTTAAAATAAAACCACCACACATTGAATGTATCTCAAATTCATTCCTTTTTCTAAACTAGAGTAAAAAATAGGAAAAACTACATATGCAGTGTTACATTGCATTGAACTTTAAACAAAATATTTCAAAGACAAAGTGCTTGAGTTGCTAAACTGATGGCAGCGATGTCGTCTTTTCATCCAGGGTGTTTAGAAATCCTGTGAAGGATGAGTGAGGCCCAGAATCTATTCTTTTTACTGTGCTTGAAGGAGTCTGAATCACATCTTCTAACTTGCAAGAAGGTGTTCCACCAAAATGCCTTATATGCTGTGATTTCCCTGCAGTCCTTCTAGCTTTAAAGATTCACCTTGCTTAAAGTACACCTCTGTTTTTATGGACAGAGCTGGATTTCCCAGGGCGGTCAACAGCAGACAAGAACTGGGCTGCCGTACCCGTGACAGTGAAGGGGTGGCCCTACTCTGTGTCATGATGTAGGCAGAATGCTTTGGGAATTCTGAACACGAAGTTATCTTATAGAAGGGTCCCCACGAAACTGCCTGAAGGATTTAGGCTGATTTCAGGAAAAGGAGAGAGGAAATTAAATGTGTGGTTGGTTGAACGTCCTGAGTAATTTTCTGAACC
>NW_010423861.1:72538-82013 GCF_000710305.1 Buceros rhinoceros silvestris
GAAAATTACCACCATTTTTTTTATTTCTTCAATCAATATTTAGGAAATCTGAGATTGAGAAACTAAACTCAAAGGAAGTCTAAAGAGCCTTGAAAGGCTAAAGATGTGCATTTTTGACAAGTTACTCTACCAGAAAACGGCAAACTGGGTTTCACCAAACTTCTGATCTTCAAACCTACAGAGCTGTTCATAGCCCAGTTTTGTGGAATGTTACATATTTACATAAATCAGAGAGGTCAGAGCACGAGTTCTATCTTGCTGAGGAATCGGGAGGCACGTGCTTGTGGCTGGAGTTTACATCATGTTATACTTAGTCTGCCTAGCTAGGAAAGATTTTAGCTTTAATAATCCATGTCTTTTCCCCATGTTCCTCTGAAATTAATGGCCTTTGTGGTGACCTTTTAAAAGCAGAAGACATCATATCTCTACAAAAGGTGTTGAAGTGAATACCTCCCTGGAGTAAAAACAAAAAACCCCACGCAAAACCAAACGCTGGCAGAACTGTTGCAGAACAAGTGTTTAGAGGGCATGAATTTATTTGCGTGTGCACTTGTCACCTCCAAGTAACAGGTCATGCCCTGGGCTGGGACGTGGTGGTCCGGGGGAGCAGAAAGCACAATGCTTTCCAGTGCTTTGGAAGATGCTGAGGCAGAGTGGGAAATGAAAAATAGAGTGAAGGTTTGATTTCTCCCATTATGATGTTACGCCTGCTCATCTCGAGTACCTAAGAGGGACCAGGCTTCTCAAAAATATATAGAGGAGTGGGAAAATTGTGGGAAAAGAGATTATGAATAGGCTGCCTTTGGTCTCTTTTGAGAAGCTGCTGTCTACAAGCACTAATTCTGGCAATCCTTTCTTCCCTTTCCCCCTCTTTGAACTTGTTAAAACTGGAGCTCAACCTTCAAATGAGAAGAAAAACAACTGGGAGTGCTTCATCTTTCATCTACCTTTCCTGCTCTTCAAACTCGCTTCTCCAAAATGTCAGCAAGTGGGACAGGGCACTGGTCAAGGCAGAAAGGCACCAAGGAGAAGAGAGACAGCTTGGATACTCTTTTCTGCTCTTCCACTGGCATGCTGCATGATTTGGGGGAAAATCAGTTCCTTGTCACTGTTTTCCCCTTGTATAAAACACAAGGGAATACATTTTACGGGGGATGTTGATTGCTTTCAAATTTTCTGATGAAAAGTGCTGCATAAGAACTAGTCAGTGTATCACTGACTACATGAATACTACTGAATCTGTAATAATTTTTCTTCCCCTATGTCAGTTTGGGATGCAGAGGAAAATTACCAGGCTTCCTCATTTCTCGTTGCTTTCCCCAGTGCTCAGGACCCCAGGCCACTGATGTTAAGCAGCAGATGCTTTCCACAGATCAGATTAAGGGCCGATGAAATAACAGAGCCTCATGCAAGCATGCCACTGTGCTCTTGAAACCAGAATTTCATTCCTGGTACTGTTCTGTATGGCCTTGCATTTACCTTAGAAAGATATTATTAAAAAAAAAAAAGGCAGATATTTGGAAAGAAGGCAGGTAATATTGATACTAAATTCTCGCTCACGTATATGTAGTGTTCAATAGGTCACTAAAGGGCTAATGGTATTTAATATATGGATTCTTCTAAATAGTGGATTTGTAATTCTCCTAAGATGTTTTAAAAACTACAAGAGGAAGAGGTACAATTGTTCACAAATGTTTCACCAAGATTGTATTAAGTCAGTTAAAATTGCCTTTGAGAGTAGAGTTGCACTAAAGAGGGAGAGGAGAGATGGAAAAAAGAAACCCCGAAACAGGGTCCTGCTCAGTCTAGAGTTTCAGGCGAGAGGGGAAAAGCTCTAGTTATCCAGAGCCAGCTGCATTGTTAAAAGTTCATACTATCACTTTGACATTTAGAGTAGGACTCGGTGTCTTTGTAAATTCCTCTTCGTATTACCAGTGTAGGTCTCTGAGCTCAGACTATTTCACAAACCATAACATTTTTTAGTGAGTGATTGATCTGTATTATGTGTCCTAGCCATCAGAAGAATCTTGGGATGTTGCTTGTATAAACTGTAATACAATCTGATCCTGGGCATTTAGTTACAGACTTTCATAGACCTATTGGCGATACTCAGTCCTCCTGGATTTGGGAATAAGGCTTATCTGATACCTTCAGGAGAAAAAAAAAAAAAGGGTGGGGGGGAAAAAAAAGAAAAAAAAAAAAAGCCCCTCATTTTCTCTGTTCCCCGCTTAAATAACTCAACACATCTGGTAACACTGTAGAATCATTGTCCTTTGAGTTCCTCTGCAGCTCATGTTGCTACAATATTTCTTCGGTATCTAGTTTCCTAAAGGGCAATGTGATTTTTTTTTTTTTTTTAAATTTTTTTTTTAGGCTGTTTTTATAGGTCTTGCAAATTAACCCATATGCATTGCAAGAAAAAACATGACTTTTAATCAGCACCATTTCTAAAGTTAGCTCTTGCTCTGTGTATATGAATATGTATATGAACCAGTGTTTAAAAAAAAAAAAACCACACAACCTTTCTGCTACTACTCAAAACTAGCATACAAATGTGGTTTTATTATCAAATAAAGTACGCCTTAATGATAAAATATCTTTTTGTTAGGGGTTTTATCATTTGACTTCTTGACTTCGGTTACAAGAATGATAAAAATTTGAAACTGAATCTTTTAATTCAATAAGAACTACACTGCATTTTAGGAAGCAAAAGAGGAATCAGATATAGACTCATATGCATAGGAAATGAAACATTCGAGAAATTAAAACTCTGAGTAACTAAAGGGGTAGCCTTAAGGTGTGCTTATTTGAAATGCCTGCATTTAATTTTACAATAAATCTGGGTATTTTGTTCCAATTAAGACAGTTTATGTGCGCGACTTTAAATTGTACAGTAGTTCCACGGAGACCGTGGACTGCTTGTTTTACATTCTGGATCAAGTTCAGAATTTTAGGCTTCGCTTGAATAAAATAAAAAGTCTGAACCCTGAAGATAATACAGATTGATAAATCTGATTTAAACATTCCCGTGTTGCAGCCTTTCAGTGTAGTGGTACAGCTGAGCCTCAGGCCATGCACTAAATACATCCACAGTGCATTCCCAGGGCACCCGAATACCAAATGATCACATTTGAAAGGTTACCTTTCTATGGGTTCTGACTTTTCAGTATTAACCACGAAGATTAGAATTTTAACAGCTCCCAATGAGAGGTATTGTGAAGTATTTACTTGGCAGGAAAAAAACCCAAAACAAAACAAAGCCCAGATGAGGTACTGTCTCATATTCATGAACTGGGATTTATTAGTTCTGTGAACGTCCTTGTGAGAATATGCTCCATAGTTCACACTTCAGGAAAAAAAATTTTTAAAAGTCTTGTTTTTCATTTATATTACCTTAAAACTTTGATAGAAGAGTTACTGTATTAGGGGTTTTAGCAGAGAGATAGGATCGTGCTTGTGCAGAACATACCCCAGTAAATCCTGCAGCCTTTCACAACTGACTCTGCAAGGAAACCTAGGATGGTTTATCTCTCTGGAAATCTGGCAGTAGCTTTGTTAGGAAATTTGGTGATAATTAAAGGCGTAAGGCTTTTTCTCCTTTTCTTTTTCAGGTTGTGGAACTCATTTCAAGTGCCATTGGTGACTTAGTTCAAGGTATATATTATGAAAACTCAAAATCATCTGAGGTAAGAATTTAATTAGTTTTACATACCCGAGAAGTTCAGTGATATTAATGTATAACTACAGTAAACGTGATGACTTTCTCATCTGTTTAGAAGGAGGAGGGAGAGCGAAAAAGAATTATCTCCAGTCCTAGTGACTTTCAGCAGTAATATCATTATATTCATACCTGTGGACTCCAATGGAAGTTTCTAGAAATGCTTAAGGAGGGATTGAAAAAACAGAAAAAATATGTTATTTCTGTGAGTGCTTAATAAAACAATGTCATGTGTCATTGCCAGGAGCTCTAGACCCATCTTAATATGGGCTTTCCAAACACTTCCAGAGATTTCTAGTCAAGGTTCTGCTAGAGGCATTTATTACAGTGTTGTCAAGATCATTATTTTCATGTTAAATCTCTCATTTCCAAGCCCAAAGATGTTTTCAAAATGCTCCACCCAAACTTGTATCAGATCCTTTTTTCTTCTGAGTGTTCACCTTTCGATAACACAAACATAAGTTTTGTCCTGAAGAGGCAGGAGTGTAGCATGGTTCGCTTCTTTACCAAAAGTCACCGTGCACACATTGCAGGGGTCGGCATGGGCAAAGACAGCAGCTGCCAGCTTTTCACACCAAATAATGCTGATTTCTTCAAGGGCAATTATGGATGTGCAGTGTTACTGTTTGGCAAGAACCGTGATGAAAATGGGTCAAATTAGATCTAGGTATTTTTGTCTTTACTGGAACATTTAAGGAAATTTAGAGACACCTGTTGAAGAAAGCTTTCCTGGGCAGCATGCCGGAACAAAAAAGTGTTTGTTTTTTCATTTGGAATGACTGTATCTTAACACATGGAAAAAACCATTAATTTGAAGTTGCCATGACCTCTACAGGTTTTATGATAGCAAGTTTTCACTCACTGGTGAGCACTGTGCGTATGTGAGTATCTGTCTCGAAATCCAGAGGTACATAGGTTTACTTCTAGTGACATTGTGTCACCTGCCTCGTTTGCCTCGGAGACCTGAATGTTAACATTCAGTAGGTGAAATGGCTTGAAGGTGGCAGAAAAATACAGTTTAATTCATATTTGTGGTGTATTTTCATTGCAGCTCTGGTTTACTATTGCCGTGTTGGAGTATGTAGCAAAATTATGACCTTAGTGGAAGCCTTGATCGCATGGGTTAACTGCTACGGTAGAGACCTGTCCTGATGGCTCTGCACCAGCCAAACCACAGCGGGCAACCGCAGGATGCTGTCAGCTAACAGCAGCTGGGCCCTGGAGGGTGCTGCTGCAGCCAGCGGCTCTGCCGGCCCCTACCTGTCTGTCCTGCTCTGCGGTAGCAAAGGCATGTTGCTAAAACTCACCTCCTTTAAGCTTTTTTTTTTTCATTTTGATTGAAACTGGTTAGGTAGGAAGCGATCACACTGATGAGCTGAGCTCTCTCCTCAGAGGAAGCAAGAGCCGCTGGCAGGGAAGGGGTAATGGCCCACTCGGGAGACGCCTGGAGCCACAGGCTGACCAGGCTGCGTGCAGAGGACAATGTTGACAGAGCATCCTCTGGCACCTCTCAGGAGGAGACCCTGGGTGGAAGCGTGGCAGCAGTGCCAGGCGGGGAACTTGGCACTCCTTCCGCACCTGCTGTGTTTAACCTGTGGATAAACAGACTTCAGCCCTCAGAGCTGCTCCCAAGTACTGTGCTCAGGGTTAGGCATTAAAATAGATAACATCTTTGAGATTTTTGCAAAGAATGTTTAAAATTTTGTTTTCCACCTTCAAGCAGGTTTCCAAATACAAGTGGACCCCAGTTATGTTTAAAACAACTGCTCTTTTGTGTGAAGGAGTAAAGCTCTACAAGTTCATCTCAGCAAAGAAACTGCATTTTATTTTAACCGTGGCCCCTGTATAAATGAGATGTTGTGGACTTTTTGGGTCCCTGCCACTGCAGAAGGTCTTAATCTCCTTTTTTTTTAGTCCTTCTCTGTTTGTTTTCTGTTGCATTACTGAAGCACTCTGCATGTGAGGATTGTAAGGGAAGCGTGAGATAAACGAAGCTCACCTACATGATGTTTACCCTGCCCTGGCCCAATTACGATTGCAGATTTATTTTGTTTCAGACTTATTTTTCTGTCTAAGGAGAGTTGAAAGTACAGTATAACCTTCCTAAGGGGAACCCAGTTAACTCAACACATGATTAGGATGGTGGCACGATGGATACTGACATTTGCATGGCAGTAACTGAAGTGTGCGGTGGGTACTGCGTGGCTTCTGATGAGACCTAGAACAAACAAGTGTGGGATCTACTTTAGTTTTTATTGTTTTTTTTATCTTGTCCTCTGAGAAATTTGGTTCCATGTTGTCTATGAGACATACCCTTTCTGCTTTCCTCACACGGTTCTGCTAGGGCAGTGTTCTGTTTGTGTCCTGAACACCTCTTTAGCAAAGATGGACAAACTGGACTAGGTCAGTTCTTGGTCTGTCTTATCTGTAACCTTTGTGCATTCTCACTCCACCCCTCATTGCGATTTGACTAAAACAAAAATGTGAACTACATTTCCTAGAGGTAAGACAAATACTTTATTCTGCAACTAAATCTCAAATGTCAGACTTCATTTCTTCCTAAGAGTAGGGCATGGGGATGTTAGAAATGGCATTTTCATTGCTGGAAATGTCTTAAATTTGGAAAAGCAGAAGGATATCTTCCCACCTTTTTTTCACCCTGTTTGAGGCAGGAAAACTGTACTTCATACGTTAAATGTCTTTAATGCAGTTGTTATAAAGCTCCTCAGTACCATAAAATAGACTGATTTAGCATCAAGTTGTTTTCTGCTTTGCTAGATGTCTACCTAGACGGTAGATAAAAATAGCTCTGCTAAATCAACCTTTCTCCTCTGAGACCTAAAGTTCATGTTTATTAAAAAAAAAAAAGTTTCCTTTTGCCTCATTTGGATGATGCAGTAGGAGAAGTGACCTAAGAAGACTGACCTTACTTACTCCTGAAGACTTGGATATATGGATATCCTGAGGACGTGGATATATTATTTGACAACTCTCATTATCACTTTTTATCTCTGTAATACCACATGCAATTCTAGACCCTTCCCGTGTTAGTACGTTCTACTTGGTCATTCTTCATCTCATCTGCATAGTGAGCCCTTCGATCTGTGTGAAATGGGGAAAATAAAGATAGTATATTTAATTTTTTGCCTTTATTTGAAGTGACAGTCCAAACTACAAAGTAGGCTTTGGATACAAAGACAGCCTGAAGGTTAGGGCTGCCACTCATGGTCAAAGTACCAATTAGCTGCTCTGGTTTAGGATGCACATGAGCAATGTTAAGCTAATATTTTGGACTGTAAGCTGGAGCAATGACTGTATCTTAACACATGGAAAAAACCATTAATTTGAAGTTGCCACGACCTCTACAGGTTTTATGATAGCAAGTTTTCACTCACTGGTGAGCACTGTGTGTATGTGAGTATCTGTCTTGAAATCCAGAGGTACATAGGTTTACTTCTAGTGACGTTGTGTCACCTGCCTCGTTTGGCTCGGAGACCTGAATGTTAACGTTCAGTAGGTGACATGGCTTGAAGGTGGCAGAAAAATACAGTTTAATTCATATTTGTGGTGTATTTTCTGCTGGAGCAGAAAGGGAAGATTGATAAACCTTTGCAGCTTTGTCTGCTGAATGCCCTCTCAAGCCCAAATTCTTCCAGTCGAGGACATTATTCCTAGTTCCTGTTTGTCTGTCTTAGATATAATTTGGGAGTAAAAAATTGTGCTTTAATCAGTGCAGAGATGAAAGTTGTCTAATGTGGCCTTCCGTCATGATCATGGTATGTGTTTTTAACAGGAAAAAAAAATTGCACTCTGTCTGTCTCTCTCTTACTGAAGGCTTCTAAAACGTTGAACTCACAGAATACTGTCACACTTTTAGAAACCTTCTGTCTGGATATCCCAGGGATTTAACAAACATTAATGAAGAATGCTTTAACATCTTTGTCAGTTCACTGAACAGGGACAAGAGATACAGGGGATCTCAAGGTGAGACAACACAATCGAGAGGAGGACTTGAGCGCGTTGGCTTTTGTGCTTTACCTGCAAGACCCGTCTGCAATCTTAAAATATTAGGGACTTTCATGGGAAGCTGCTTTGTTGTTTAGTTTTTCCTCACCTCCAGAATATCTAGCTGATGCTAAATGTGGATTACCAAAACTCATTTTTAGTGTCTGTATGGGACTGTTGTGTAAGACCACCATTTCCAGCGTGTTCCACTGGTGGCTAGAAGAGCTATTAGGTATTTTTGAAATTTTCGATGCAATTGTGTGAAAATTGTGCGTAACTAATAAGTAAAACAGGTTTAAAAAGTAAATACATTAGTGGCAAGTACTCATTGTGCTAAATAGTGAATTAATGGGTATTTGGTTTAGACTAATGAAAATAAGTTTGTTTTCCAGCAAAGCACATGTACCAGTTCTTCTGTCATGACTGGTCACCAGTCCAGCATTTAGGAGTAACGTTTTGTGACACCGCACGTATCCGTTAGCTGAACTGCTGTGTGTCTCTGTTATAAGTAAAGGATTTGCTTATAAATTTTACCATAGGACGTAAATCAAATGTATTTTGATTATGTAAACCACCTTTTAGCAAGCAGCAGTCAGAGTCAGAACGTTCAGGTTTTGGTTTTTTATTCTTAACAAAATGCTTCTGTTGCAAGACAAAAGGGAGCGATAAAATATGGAATTTGAGTAAAGAGCATCTGTGGAAAAAATGGGTAAATCTGTCAGAGGGGAAAAAATCCCCCATAGCTAGAAAGAAGGCCAAAGCTATTTGTTTACTGCTTTTGTTCTTTTAAATACTAAGCTTTTCCAGAGAGATTTAAAAGTAACAGATGTGGAAGATATTTAAACTTATCATAAGTTTTCAAACTTCTAAAAAAAAAAATGGTGTGTTGCTTTTTTTACAGTGTCATGATAAAAGTGTGAGGCAGTCAGTGGCATGCGTTACTGACCCGTTTGCAGACACCCTTGTTCTTCCAAAAGCAGGGCAGATGTGTATTAAGAGACCAATAAAACATGTCCTGTCATGTTCAGCAAGCGGGAATACATCTGTTGAAAGCTTATGTGAACCATGTGCAAGACGTTTTGCAGGGTCTTGCTACTGGAACAGAGATTCATAGTTGCTTTGGATTTTACTTCTGTAAAATAGAAGTTCTTGGACCAACTGAAATCTTTAAAATGTTATTTAAAAATATTTCTCGGTGTTTCTGTGGATTATGTGCCCATTGAAAATTGAACTTAAGTTTGATATTAGTGGTTTGGATATTTTGATCGTTCTGTACAAGAGCAGATGGCTGAGAAAGAGCTGCCGTGGTATGGAAATAAAATAAAGGGTCTCTGGAACTATTGCTGAAGTTCTACACTGAAAGATCTCTGACTTCTAATCCTTCCTCAATTTGCAAATGTTTCTGTGTACCTTTAAGACACAGTTTTCTTTTGTAATTTCCTTAGCATGTTTTCATCTGAGCTGCTTATAATCATTTTCTTTGGTGTGACAGAGCAAATTGAGTTGTTGTAAATGCCACTTTTGTGCTGGGGATCCTTGTTGCCATCACTAAGAGCTGCTTTTCCTGATGGTTATGATTGTATATTTTGTCCTACAGATTCAATTCCTAGAAGTTTTTTGTTTTCTGTTGCCTGATTGTTTTGAACCCAATTTAAATTATGAAAATAGTGTAACAAAAAAATCTCAACTAGCCAATTCCTTCCTAACAAAACCTTGCCACTAGTCATAGAATCACAGAATCATCTGGTTAAG
>NW_010423862.1:0-3191 GCF_000710305.1 Buceros rhinoceros silvestris
TGGGGGGTGTGAGATCAGTCAATGCCTTGGGGGAATGGGGAAAACGCAGACTGTAGAAGAGCTCTGGGTCCACCACCCCCACCCCACTGCTCTGGTCTTAAGACAAGAGCCAAACTATGGAGTATTAATCTGGTTGCCACACTTCACGTCCCTGCTGAGATCAAATTGCTGTGCTCACTACAGTCTGGATTCCAAGAGAGCTGTGCAAGCTCTGCCTGGTCTCAACCCGGGATGGCAGCATCCACGTTGTAACGCAGGGACAGGCAAACAAATCTCACTAGAGCCCAGTAGGGATTCACGAGCAAGTGCTTACCTTGCTCAGTTTTTAAGTCAGCTTGTTGCTTAAACCTGTGTAACCAGAACACCCCTATCTTGGCATATTCCACATGTGCACCAATGTTTCAAACCCAGAAGACTGTGAAGAGCGAATTCCACTGAACTCCTTTTAATGTGGTCTTTTGGTTGGGGTCAGAAGTAATGCACTCCATTTAGAAAATGTTTTAAATGCTTTCCGTGCTCATTGTGAAATAACAATGCCCTCTGATTAAAAAGCCATATCAAAGCTGAAGGGCTGGGTAGCACAGCTTTCTCTAAAGAATGTTTCAATTAGATTTGAAATGGTATCAATAAGAGAAAAGAAATGACCCATGCACAGATTTTCCTCTCCGCCCAGTCCCTTGCTGCGCCTATGCAGTGATACAGCCCAGGGAAACTTCTTTCTTTTTTTCAGAAGGGTTTGTGTGTGTGCGTGCATGGGGCTAGGGGTGAGGAGGGAGAGGTTAAACTGCACAACAGCTTAGCCAGAGATTGAGCTCCTTTGGGATATTTAGATGATTGCTTTTCTTTATTTAATTTTTTTTTTAATAAAGTACACACTGAACTTTTTTGGAGGTTGCACAGCATGTTTTATTGTTAAAACAATAACTTTCTAAAGGAAGCGTTATAGTGACTTTCTTTGTGTCTGTGAAAAAATGCCGGTAGTTGGCTTCAAACCAGCAGGGTTGGTGCAGATGACTGCAGGCACAATTACCACTGCTTCTGCGAAAATGCAACGATCTGTCCCTTACCTTACAACTGACCTGCACAAACAATGCATCAATCAGAAAGCAGATCTGTCTAGGTAGGTAGTTGTCTGGCTCTCGTTGCTTCATGGCTCTGATCATCCCAGTCATACGAAACCTTTCCTAATCCACCTACTGTCCCTCCTCTTTTCTCATTCATTTTGACAGTGATAACTGCTTGAGCCTTTCCTGTCATCATTTGCCCTTGACTCTGTGGAAGAGTTTGGAGATCTTTCAAAGGCTTGGCCTGTTGTCAGCATCAGACTGTGGCAAGGAAATGGATGGTAACAACATACAGAAAGGTTTGTGCTGTGCTCTACAATTAATTCGCTTATTCTGCTTGAAAATTAACAATCCTGAAACTATCTAGAAGCATAAATGTTTCTGAAAATACAAATTATATTGAATGGCCTTTAAAAATGTCTTTAGGAACAAACCATCAAGCAATGAATTCTGTTTGTCTGGAGATTATTACAGCTTATTAAAATATTTTCTCTTGCGGTATATCATACAGTCCCATAAGTCCACCTTTGTTTAGAATCTTTGCCTCTTTTTTTTTTTTTTAGATGACATTGCAGGTTATTGCTGTTTGATGCAGTTGGAGTTGGCGTTTTAAAATATTCATTTCAGATCAGAAGTGATGTATTTGCTTGAGACGTGAGTGGTTTATAACTGCCAGCATTGACTTTAAATTTAATGACACAAAGAATGTCACGTACATGTGACACAGTCATCATTCCCTTCATTGTAATGCAACTTTGTGGCATGGACGACATCATTTGTATGCGAGTTTCCATGCAAATAATGTCATTTGAATCCTTTTAACAGGAGATAATGACACAAAATTCCAGGAGAACAGGGAACAGGCCATGAAATAAGGACTTTCAAGTGACAAATGGCAAGTTACCTTCCTTATTTACATTTCTCTAATTTTTCTCCTTTTTCTTATTGCTCGAGGCCAGTTGCACCCAAAGGAATGGTCAGGCAGGGAATTAGAGCTACAAACACCTTCATGTCCCCACTAAAACATAGACTGGATAGAGGGGCACTCCCACTGGGCTGCACTCAAAAGTTGCTCTGATAGTTTTATTCCATTCAAAGTCTAAAAAAAACCTAAAAAAAGGAAACTTTTTCACATTTCGCATAGAAATGTCACCACCCTTTACCAATACAATCTCAATGCACACAGCCATGATATCATCCCACCTGGCAGAGTCAGTACCTCAGCATAGAGTAGTCCTCTCCTCTTTGTCCTGTCTTTATCTCATCATTCCCAGCATTCCCAGTCAGGTTTCTTGGGCTCCTCTAACATCCTGTCAGCCACATTATCCCATTACTTTTCCCACAAAGTAAGGGCCTTTTGTCCACCCTGGCCATAGCTCTCCTGCACTGAACTGAAGGCTTGGCTCCTCTGGATAGGTCCTTCCTGCTGGCCTCGCAAAGCCGCCTGCAGCCCTGTCACTGTGAGGATGTCACATAATGATAAATAACTGCAGTGTCCTGGACTCCTCATCCCAACATTGAGAAGCAGAGCTCTCCGTGCCTTCATGCTTTGGACTGATTCAGAGACAATGCCTTTTGGACAGACTGCGTTCAGTTAGTCTTTTTTTATTGATTCAAGCGTATCTGTTTCTGAGTGAACTGAAGTGCATCATTAACCAAATGAAAAAAAACCACTTAAAAGCACAGATTCCCCCCCATGTAATTTTACCAGCTTTAAGTGCAGTAGTTTGTAGCTAATACTACCGAATAGAAGCACTATTTCAGAATTTTTCTCCACCTCCCTCCCTCTTTAATTTATGCACACATATCTTTCTATCCTTAGCTATCTTTCGAGCAGAAAGCTGGTTACGTTGCCTCTCTTTCACTCTGCATCCTGAGATGGGATTTGACACAGGGAATCAAACAGTTGATCTATCATGCCCCTCACAATGTTTCCAGGGGTGTTTGATGTGTCAGTGCCTGCGACAGAAGATGAGACTGTTCCTTTTGTCCAGTCGCTGCATATTTAAACACTGCTCTCCTCTATGGACACGTATATCGTCCATAAGGAGCTGCATTAGGGGTTCAACACAGCCAGTCTTGGCATCCAATTTGCATAGCTTTCTGGCAGAAAAAGTAGCTTTCCCT
>NW_010423862.1:3340-6177 GCF_000710305.1 Buceros rhinoceros silvestris
TCCCTACAGAAAGAGAAAGGGTTAGAGGATTACATGGGAAAGGCCATTATTCACGAAAACGGGTTTGCCTGTTATGTCATGTCTTGCACAGCTTTAGGCTCCAAAATTTTAAATATAGTGAGAAACATCCCTCTTGAGGTAAAAGACAAGAGTCAGTACTGCCTCTTCATGTGATGAGAGAAAAAATCAATTTCCTCAAAGTGATACCAGCACATTCCCAAACTTGAAGCTATTTTGAGTGTTTACCTATTGTTATTTTTGTCAAACTTTTCACATCCCTACAAGAAACATCTCCTGTTTCCTGCACTGTTTGGATGGTTACCTGCACAGCACTCACCATGCTTGTGAGTAACTGGTCCTCCCACTGCTCACACAGCATTGGTTGAACATGGGAAGAGGCAGTCCATGGGATGCCCAAAACTGGCACAGCCAGCATCAATGCCACTGCTCAGGTGGCACTCCCAAAGCATAAGCATGCCTGGAAAGACCACATCATTTGATTCCTTGTGACCAGTCCCATCTCAGGATGCAGAGTGAAGGACAGGTAACATCACTTTGTCAGAGAGGAAATGGCTGCAGCATAGTGCAGTTTGGGTGCTGGAGGCTTCCACTTTTCTCACCAGATGAGTTAAGGCAATGTTCAGTGCTGGGCAGAAAAGGAAGGTGGTACAAACGGACAGTCCCTGATCTTGCTGCATTAAACTGCCACCTGCCTCTAAGCTGCGAAGTATATATGCCTTGCAGCATGGCCCAAACCCCAGATACACATTGTGGAAACCTAGCAAGATTATTATGGCCCCAAACTGACAGTCCCTGATCTTGCTGCATTAAACTGCCACCTGCCTCTAAGCTGCGAAGTATATATGCCTTGCAGCATGGCCCAAACCCCAGATACACATTGTGGAAACCTAGCAAGATTATTATGGCCCCCACTGGTCTATTATTATTATAGCTTTTATTCCTGGGGAGGTCATGGATAGGTACAACCAACTTTAAAATATCTCATGCACAATAAGGCCCCATAAGCACAATCAGCTTTAAATTGGAAGCATATGAAATGCACAGATTTCAAGGCAGAGCAGTGTATTTCCAATTTTAGCTTATAACACTGGGGCAAGTGCTGTAAATTTTGAAATCTGTGTAACCTGTGAAACACATCCATTTTTGCTGTGGAGATAGCAGCACAGAGCAGCTCATATGCACCAAACTATGATAGCGTGCGACAAGTTGATCCTTAACCTACAAGTCTAGGAGCTTCCCCAGCTGCTGCCTATACCAGCTTACACGTGTAGGTTTCTCACCAAAATGCAATTAAAAGTGCCCTTTTTGAGGTACATATGAAACAGAGATATATGGGTCCTCTCAATTTTTTCCAGACTTCAGGGTCAGACGGTGACCAGACACGCAAATAACAGTCAAATTATACAGGAAGTTGTCAAAAGGGTCCTAGCACAGGCAGAAAGGACTTTTGACCTTCCTGAGTGTCAAAGGTCTGGTTCAAGTTTCTTTATAGTAATCTGTAGCTATGGCAATCAAAACAGACCCTTTGAGTGAATCAGTTTGTAGATTTTGCTTTGAAAGTTTCTTTGACTTTCATATTTGAATTGAATTTTAATTAAAAAAAATTGCTTAAAGCTATAACCCAAGAAAGACTTTATTTACAATAGAAAGAGAATCAAGGCTGACAGCTGTAAGGGTGGGCTTTGGGGGGAAAAACAAAAAAAAAGATAAAGAACCCTCCCCACACCAGAATCAAGGTTTCTTTTTTTTCTCTGTTCCTCTCTTCCTCTCCCCAACAACTTAGGGAAGAGGTTACCTGCCTCACACTTCCACAGAGCCTAAAAATATTGTCAGAGATGTAAGTAGCCTGTGAGAAAATCAGTAGGATGTGCTGACAATGGCTCTAAAGTCAGACAGAAAAAGAGAAGGCTAAAGGCAAATTAAAATGTTTGCAAAGAAAGGGCTGGTTTTTTTCTCCTTCATGGCCACTCATCATAATCAGAACCATCATTATTTTTTTGTTGTAGTAGTAGTAGTAGTTGTTGCAGACTCATTAATGCAAGCATGGGAAAAGATTAAAAGAGTTTAGATTATGACACAACTATCGATATTGGTGCTTGACAGCAATATTATCACCTCATTGATATAAATGCTGAGCATAGGTGATTTTAAAAGTATGACTGATTAAAGCAACATAAATACTGGTCCTGGCACTAAGGCTGTCAGGCATAAATCTGGGACCTTGACAGCATCGTGTGAACCCAGCCCCTGATTGGCCTGAAACCCTCTATTTATGCTTCATCGAGAACATGCCTGTCACCTCCCTTTTTGTCCCTGTTTTTAACTGAGGACAGCAAAAATATTTTTTTTCTCTTTTAGGTGGATCATATAAGAAGATTGCCCCTTGTCGTCTACCATATTTATATCAGTGATTTTTTTCTTCTTTTAAAAAAAGGGAAAATAGTAGCAAATGTTCTTAGTAGTTGCCAAGACCATGCTGAAGAAAGTTTGTGACAAGGAATTTGATGTTGCCATGTTTTATAATCAAGGCAATGTTCATCATTAGGCTTCTATAAGTCCTTTTTTTTTCTAGATGTTTTTTTTTTCCTCCTTGGAAATTCCCTGCTAATGGCTACCTGAGCACATGCAGAAAATCTCAATAGTGTAGATGGCCTGTGTACGCTGCATCATGTCCTTGACCCATTAAATACATTGGGTGCATGCAAGCCCCTTTCTGCAGCATATGTAACAGTTGGTCTCAGGTATATCAGCATCACTGTGCATAAATTTCCAAGAGATACATTTAGGAACATGCTGTACCGAATACACCCAGGTTT
>NW_010423862.1:6267-34803 GCF_000710305.1 Buceros rhinoceros silvestris
TCCCTACACAGCTTTCATACCCCTCCAGCCAAACAGAGCTCAGGTGCACAGGGGGAGTCTCAGCAAGTACAGGTGGGAGTGCCAGGGCCAACAGGGCTCATCTTGCTTCAAACCTTGGACTGAGCCTCTGCTAGCTGAGTGTTGGGCAAAATCTGTGCTCAAGACCAGAGGAATCCACAAGACATATTGCATATGGATAAGGAAGGGAAAAATTCAGTGTCCAGGTGGCAATAACATTTCATCCATGTGGTCTGGAAGACCCAGTTAAGCCTGAGCTCCTCCTGAGCAGGGAAAAGATGTTTTGAGCCAAAGATAGAACTGGTCTACAGCCATGGGGAGAGGAAGAGATGGGTTAGTATTTCTACATCTGCTCTTGTGCTCTTTTTCACCTCAATAGGTACAGAAACAGAGACCCAGAATTTCACCCATAACATACCTGAACTAATAGGGTAGAAGTGGAGGTTAGTAGGCTGGTTTTCTCTAAAATAATCATCTAAAGCTCTCAAAAAAATATTATAACAAAGCCTGTTCTTTATTTCCCATTGCCTTTAAGATTGGGTTATGGTCCTACTGTTTATCGCATTCACCTTCCAAAGATAGCCAAACAATTGAATCAGACACTCAGATTACAACAAATACTGGAAACCGCAATATCTGTGCACGATGTGGCACAGAGGAAATGGTATTCCTGAGATCACTAGCCCTAACGGGAGCAAAAATTTTGTCTTAAAGTAACATACACACACTAGGTTCTTTATAGTGCAAACATGCTATCAGGTATCTAAACACACTCAGTTGGGTTCCATGTAAAGACAGTATATTTTCCACTTACACTTTACAGTATCTTTTGTTTGAGGATCTCTAGATAACCTCACAATTGCAAATGAAATTTTGTTCCCCACACTCTCTGGAAAAGCCATCGTTATTCCTTTTTTTTTAATATAGAGAACTGGCTTCTGACTTCTGTTATGCCACATTATTTCAGTGGAGTAAGAGACCTGGTAGTGATGGGGAATCTTGGATTCTGATGAGGCGAAGGGTGAACCAAATTTTTTTTTCCTTTTGTACTTTCCCAGCTAAAATGGAATACTGTGTGTGTCCCCTCTCCACCAAGTATAAACAGTCTTGTAAGACACCATCTCAAAATACCAGGGGATGGTAGAGAAGGTCAGGAAATAGTTTCATTAAAAACAAATAGTTGTGGAAAATATCTTTCTCAGAATTATCTAAAATCTCTGGATTTATTTCATCAAAAGAAAGGAAGAATAAGAACATACTCCTTTACTTGCTCCCAGAATCCAGAATATTCTTCCATTACAGAACTCTCTTGGGACACTGAAGATTCACATTCAGATCTCCTTTGTGCCTGATATGGTGCATTGATTTTAATCTAAGTCTCTTCCACTTTGGTGAATAACCACTGAATTAGAGTTTATTGTAGGGCAAGTCTCTGAAATCTTCCTTCCACTAATCCTATTCCAGAGGAGAGAAACTGTTTTGGCAGATCAATATTTCGGGAGACAGCAGAGGAGGGAATACTGAAAAAAAAAAATGCTGACTAGCTCCACTTCCAAACTTTGAGGAGATAAAAAAAAAAGCCCTCCAAACATAGCATCATTCACACTGAAAAATCAAAGATAATCACTGCAAATCATGGACTACAGAAAAAACCCCAAACATTTAGTGGTTGAACCCTTAGACCACTGGTGTTAAAACCTAAATCTGTGTGTTTTAAAAACACTTTCCTTTAATTTCTGTTTTGTTAAAAGTCACTAAACAGGAAAAAGAGAAAACTTAAAATATGGCCAGTGTTGGAGAATGTGACTGACTATATTTTGACTCAATTAATTTCTACTTTTATTTAAACAAATGTTTACTGATTACTGATTTGCCTATTTCCAATGAAAACAAGACATGGCCTGATGTTTTTCAGACTGGCTTTATGGCCTTTTTTCCAAACTGCAGTGAATGGGACTTAGCAGGATCTAGCCTCAGTCAAGGCACGTGAACTACATCACAGTAGCCTTGGACTAAGAGAATACTTTGAGCTCTTATGTTTCTTCCCCTTCTCCTTTTCTCACATCTCCAAATTTTAGAAGCAAGTGTTGCATCCTGTGATTTTAATAACTGATAGTAGCAATGTTATTGCACATATTTTGATGGAAATTCACTATAGTTTCCTTTTTTCCTTCATGGTTCCTCTGAGTTCCAAACGTTTTGTCATTGCAAGAAGTTGTCTGTTAGACTGTTAGAAAGATAGCACCTGTTTTACACCAGGAAGAAAGTTAGTGAGAGAAAGCAAAATAAATGCAGCTGCTTTCTCCCCCCACCCCCCACCCTTTTTCTTTCTTTTCGTTTTTTCCATGTACAGTGGCTAATTGCAGTTTTGGCAGGCAGCATGTGGTGGGACAAATCTTATTTAAAGTGCCCCAAACAGCCTTCTACTAAGCAAACAGTAATTGGGTTTAAAGAAAATATTTTTGCTTCTTGTGCCAAAATAGAGAATTGATTTTATTCAATTAATCAGGGCTACTAACCAGCACTTGGCCTGGTGGATTTGTCTGCTACTGTTCTGCAGAAGAGCTGTGAAGTACAACCTAGGCTGCTACAACTGCAAGAATCATCCTTTGAAATGATGGTTAAATAAAAACCCACACTGATTAAGGTCAGGTGGAGAGCCCAATTCCCCAAAGTACTAATTTTGCAGCTTGAGGATAGAGGTGGTGCTGTATAGTTCCTATAAAGTGGAGAAGAGTGGGAAGCCTTTTAATTTCAAACTTAAGCGAGAACTTAGAATCAGCAATGCTTGCCTCTCTGCTAACCTTTACTGTAAGAACGTACAATTTGCATTAAGCAAGAGCGTGTATAGCTTGCAAGTTCCCAACCATCTGATTTCAGCAAAATAAGCAAGTAGGGCACTATTTAAAATAAAATCTCAAGTCAGTGTTTTAATTTGAATCTTGAGAAAAGCATGTCAGGCACCTTGCAGTCTTCTTGGTCTGTTTGATGCTCCAAGTGTACAGAAGGATTCATGTGAGGAGAGGCATTATGTAAAAAACAGACCAGTAGACAGACATTAAAAGTGAGGCAACTAAGGGATTTATGGCACTGCTGCAGTTCTTTCCACAGCTGATTTTAGTCTTTCCCTTTTTTATAAATAACTGCTAATAGGAGGGTGAAAACTGATATCAAAATTTTCAGTGTAGGCCTGATTCTGCACCAGTGCTTTCCGTGGGAGCAACCTTAGGTGCTTTGGGACAAATCGAAACCCCACTGAAGTCAGCAGAAAATTCTGACTGTGGTGGGTGAAGGATCAGTTAGTCTGCTTAATTTTCTCACAGTATGTGTTTATCTGTAAAGGTCTCCAAGGTCAGTGTCTTTTTCTTTCTGTGCATCTAACAGTTATAACACTCTCATTAGGTAGTATTTAAGCATATTTTCATCTTCTTCTTCCAGCACAGCTCTGACTTCTTTTATTTTTCATTTCTTTCTCCATCTCCATTATTTTTTTCTAGTCCCAGTTCTTAATAGCTGTGAGATTTCTACTTTCCAAGACTCCTAAAGCAGGCTGTGGGTAATATCTCTCTGCAGTAACATTGTGAGAGTCACTAATATGCCAGCTGAACCATCAGAGAGGTCTGACCTTCCCCACTTAACAGGAATGTACTTTTGATCAGTTCTCCTTGTTTCAGTCAGAAACTTAAAACTATGGTGATGAAAGTAAGTATCTTTTTTGAGGAAAGGCAGTAAAGCAGTTATTAAAATGATACCTGCCAGGGAAAGGGAAAGATTTATATTTAACAATCAACAGATTAAAGTTAATGTTTGCAGTAGCTAGAACTGGAGAAGTATACTTCAGTTCTTCTCCATGCTGGTGTAGATCCTACTCCCTTCTTGTTAAGGGCTTGCCAAGAAACTTAAGGTAAATCACTAAAAGGCTTAAGCAAGAAGACATTAATTTAATGTGTTAAGACTCCTGTGTGGATGCTTTTATTCAGAAGCAGCCTGTGTTTGCCTCAGCTTTGACCTGAAACTATGCTATGTTGCTCAAAGGCCTTTGCACAATCCAGCAGCTGTCCAGGTACTCTTGAAGAAATAAATAGTAAATATCAGAGGGCTATCTGGGAGCATTTCAAAGTCCTGTACAGGTCTTGACTGACTAATATTATAATAATTTGACATTGTAAAAGCTGGAGATCAAGACCACTACAGAATTGTTCATCTTCCCATAGTCAATTTGCTCGTGCTAAAACTGGTCTCTCACTCACGCTGAGTGGTGGTGGTGTAGACTGTAGACTATGAAAAAAGACATTTTCCAATGTTGATTTTTTTTTTCCAGGAACAACCTTTATAGTTGCTAAACTTTCCTTTCTATGAAGGAGACAAGCACTACCAAATCTCTTCTGCTGGCTGCCTCTCTGCTGCTTCCTCCTCCTTACAGTTCTCTTCTGCTCTTCTCCACTGTTTCTTTCTCTCCTGCCTACATTTCCTGATCAAGATGCATTTACCTTAGCACTATAATACAATGACAAGAAGTGTGCTCCCCATCATCCCCTGCTTCGATCTGAATTTCGTCCAGAATGCATTACCAGAACTTCATAACTGTGGGTAGTGGGAACAATATTTACTCATTCCAGCTCCCAGACAGTGGGATCAATGGCATTCAGGACCCACACTCTGAATGCAAACACAGGTTTTGTGTTTGATGTGGCCAGAAGCAACAGGAGGCAGATGTGAGAGGTATGATTTTAGCAATCTCATGCCTAAGGAACTTCCATTTAGGTTGCCACTCCTATTTTTTTACTTAGCCATTAAGCGTCCGTGAGCAGAGAGATTGTCTGATGTCTGGCCAAGTGGCCAGAAACTGGTCTTCCAAACCACTCTCCTAGAGTTTCTTTCTCAGACCTACCTGGAGGGAATCGTATCAAACACACAGAGGAGAAAGGTGAGGATGAAGTTCCTAGACACCTTTCTAACTCCAGTCTCGTATATCTGTGTCCCTTGTGAGCTCTGTTTTTTTGGGTAAGATGCTGTCTATGCAGAAACTGCAGAGCCCCCTTTTACTTCATAATGTTCCAGTATTGACATTTCTGTGCTCATTTCCCAGAGCAGATCTCTTCCTGAGTGCTTCGACACCCTTATGCATGCCTTGTTTTCAAGGGACATCAGGATAGCTGAGCACTCAGAACCTTGTGGTGTGTGTCCTGCTGTGCACACTGTCCTCCTAGAAGCAGCACGGAGAGGGCAGCAACAGCAGGAAGCCACTGTCTCTTACTTTGTCATCATATCATGGTAAATGGAGCTGGATGGATAATGGGGGATCCTCTTCATGTCAGACAGGTAAGCAGAGGACATGCATGGTGCCAGGCATGGAGACAGGTGTCATAACATCTGGAGGACCAGGGAGCTTTTTTGTTTTTCTAAATAATTTTCCAGCCTCTTCCCACAAGAGCCCAAAGGCTGTATATTGCTGCAGGTGCAGAGCTTGTAGCAAAATCACCAGCACTCACAAGATACCCTTTGTCCCCTACGAGTTACTCATAGTGGGAAGGAGAGGACTCACCAACACCTTTTTTTGTCCACAGAGGAGCTCAGTTTGAGGAGCATTACAGAGTTGGAATTTCTTCCCTGAGTGAGGTGTCAGTGTAAGAGGATACTATCAGGTTAACCCTTTTAGCTTGAACCTTCCATAAATAATTCAGGCCCTTCACATTTAATATTCATCCACATAACCTCAGTTGTCACTCACCAAGGGTCATTTCTTCCTATCAATGTCCAATTTTATTTGTTCCTGAATCTTTTCACCATACATTTATTCATCACATGTGGCGGAGACATACATGGTCTCTTTTCCCAGCCCAGTCCCCAAACTGAAGATTAATGGGTCACTGGAAGTGTGATTTGTGTGTGTATTCTTTCTGCAGTGATGGGGTATGAAATCTATTTTCAGAAAACCCGTGTCTTAACACTGGCAGTGAACATTTATATACCACGTGTGGCAGCCTTTTTGTTGCCTCACTCTTGTCATGGCTATCTGGAAAGGAACATCAGAAAATTAGCTCAAGAGAGACAACTAACTCAGTCTACCAGGTTTACAAACTGTTCTTTCTGGTTTTGCAGGAGGCAACTGTTTCCAGAAAACCAGGCCAGAATTCCAAAACAACTGAAGATCTACATGAGAACACGTTATAAACATTAGAACATTCTCATTAAGAAATCGGATAAAGGATATCAAAATGACAAAATGTCTCTGCTTCCAAACATGAAGCTGCTTGACTCTCCTGATTTTACAGAACTCAGACTAACTCTTATCTAGTCAAAGCATCCTTGGGAACAGTGGTGCAAGTTAGAGCAGCCTCTAGGTTAGTAGGAGCATAATTTAATGTCGCAAAATCTTAAGGCAAAGGCCCCTTCAGAGCAAAGCGGTACGCTTCTTATAGGCTGTAAAATGGCAGCTAAACCTGAGGAGTTTTAACCATTTGCTAAATACCTACAAAAGTTATATACTTCAACGTTAACTTAACCACTTAATTACCGTCTTCCAGCTGAGTCCTTGCATGTGCAGGGAAGTGTGACAATGATGACTCAGCTGTCTTTCTGTTGCCAAAGAGCATAGCAGAATACAAAAGCTTCTTTGCTCATCTGTAATCTTTTCAGACTGTAAATTTGCTAGAACCCCACAGAGATTTTTCCCATCAGCATTTCCTTCAACACCGCCAGGCCATTGGTCACTTCACCTCCAGGGCTGCAGAAGCCGCTGACATTCCCTTGAACAGCCATTTGTTTATGTGTGAAGCACAATGTGAAACTAGTGCTCAGCCAGGGTCTCAGTTTGCAACTGGGTGATGAGCATGGCACTATCTGCACTGCTATTCGTGCAGTCTCTTGCTCCATCTTTTTTTTTTTTTCCTCAGGCAGGAAACTGTCACTGAATCTTTCCACAACACACTTGTTAATACAAAAATTCCCGTATCAGTAGCATGTGATTATGAGAGCAAGGCTGCCAGTCAGACCATTGTTAGACCAGATCGTAGGCACAATTAAGTCCAAAAGTTTCTCTTTTTCTTCTCCCCTATTCAACCTACCCACCACCACACCCCCATCCCACTGTCCATGATGTTGCCATTGTCTCTTTTATCAACGCATAATTTCCAGGTCTTTTACTGTGCATTTCTTTACTGTCTTGTCTTTTCTTTGTTTTGCAGGTAAAAATATTTCAAATCTAAGTTACATCATCCTTATGAAGAGAAAAACAAAGAAGTTCGTATTTAAGTGACCGAAGACTGAAGAGAAATAGCAAGTCTGGAAGGATGGAGCTTTGACGTTACATCATAATTACGACCTTGTATGATATCCTGGCAAGTTCTTCCTTACCAGCCTTTCTGTCTGTAAGCCTTAAACATATCTCATTTACTAATAGATACTACTTCACAAAGGAGTGAAATTAATGAAATTGCAGTCATTCAGATTATTCTTTTCGGTGGGTAAACTGGGTTGATCCAATGTAAGGAAAGGAAAATTGCAGGACTCCTGGCGTTAATTTCAAGCCCCGTGCACTGGGCTCGATTCTGAGCAACATGCGTCAGCCCACACTGGCAGATGAGACAGACCATGAAAAACCATATTGAGGCTCCTATCATTACATTGATCTAGACACTTAAAACTCAAACTGACATATATTCAGCCATAATGACCTTTTATGTATGTTAAGTAGGACATCCTGAATACCTCCTCAACAATATCCATGAGATAGATACCCCAATGTTTGTCTTCATAATTATTTACAAGAGAACTACACAATTGGCCTCACTGAATTGCTCGTACCAAGATGAATGTGAATGAGATAGTGAAAAGAGAGATATAACCTTGCTGAACCAGACAATATCTGGCTCAAGTGACAAACATAAACAAAGAAAATATAGCTTTAGCAGTTACATTATTTTTTATCCCAAACTCTATTCCCAGACAGGCTGGGAATACTCACTGACAGTTCATTGTGGCATTTAAAAGAGAGCAGACAAAACTGATGAGTAGGAAAGTGTACTCAGAACTAGTTTACAGCTGCAGTATATCATAACAATGCAGACGGTTGAAAGCAGGACAGGATTTGCCTCCCCAGACTGCAGAAAGAAATCTCTTCTGAAAATACCACAAGAACTGGTGATTTTGCAACCTTACAGTTCTTCCACTTCCGCTCCCAGCTAGAAATAGCAAGTGCAGGAGTTCACAAAAAAAGGCAGTGATGTTAGAGAGAAAAGTCTGATCAAACTCTCCCCAAAGTGATTTGATTTGATCTACTTTCAAAATAAGAGCAAAATTTTGCACCAAGCCATTGTCTGGACTGCTCTTAATTTAATTGAGATATGTGTGAGTGGTATATAGTGAGAAGGGAGATCTTACTGCACTGAAGCCTGCTCTCAAAAATAGCTAGCTGTGTAAAGGGATCCCTGTAGTAAAGGTTAAGTGTACACTGCATATTATCTTCCCTCTCTTTCCTTTTTTTTTTTTTAAAACAAAAAGAAAAAAGGGGAAAAGAAAAAAAATATTGTGAAAGTTTAAAAGTATGACCTCCAGAACCAGACATGCTGAGACTGGGCAATATTGAAGCCAGAAACAGAAGGGGTTGGATAAAAGGCTTTGTGATATGAATCTCTGTCTCTCCTGCCCTCAGCAGAAAGGCTTAAATATCTCCTTCTTGGACAAACAGATCAATACAAGCTTTTTAACATCTTCAATGAGAGCTCATTAATGCTCTCATGGTGTCCTCTTTTGTGCCCTGATGACCTGGTGGGAGCCAGGGAAACTGAACTCGGCTTGGTAATTATCACAGGAATAACACTTCATATCTTCTCCTAGTGAAATGTGAATTGTTTTCCTAATTATTCAGGACAGCAGCGAGTGAAAGTGCAAACTAATTGAAAGGACATTATGATTTATTTGAGTATGTGAGATTGGACCTATTATTTTGGGTTAAATGTTAACCAATAGAACATTTGCTATCTCTCTGAAGAGCTGTATGCTAAAAAAGCACAAGAACAGAAAACTCCATTTCCTACTGTCACTTCTGTATACGTAGTTTCTTAATTTTCTTTTTCCACTGGAAGCACATGGATGTTTTCCCTTATAATGCTGATATCCAGGCTGGGTTCAGGATCTTGAAATCTTTTGAGATTCTGAGCAATAGGGGTGGGATGTGGGCTGATGACTTTTGTTAAGACAAATCATGAGTATTATATGATCACGTCCCTTCAAACCCAAAACATTCTATGATTCTGTAATCAATATACTGAATAATTGAATAAATAGCATTTAACATCATTCAGCACTGGATGAGATTTTATAAGGAAGCTGTCCTGTTTGCTTTATACAGACCAGTTGCATTGTTCATATGATTTTACATTAGTTTTAGTCATGACAGAAACTGCATTTCTACACTACATTTGAGAATTAAGATCTTCCATAAAGAAGAGACAAAAAAAAAAAATTCAGTTTAAAATATTTTCTCTTAAACAAAGTACAGCACACAGGCAAAAAGAACAGATTAAGAGAGTAAAAAATGTCTAATGTAAAATAGTCTGTGAGGTTACTCACAGCATAGGTGTGACCTAACATTCAAGGTGATCTGTTTGATTTAACTCGGGAGCGGCAGGGGAAGAAAAGAGGCGCTCAGACATTTTAATGAAGTTGGATCTTCCATAAACACCAAAAATAGGAAAATCAGACCCTCTGCATGCGTCTGATTTTGAGTGCTGGAAAACTGGAATATTCAGAATCACTCACTACTTTTGAAAATTAAAGCCATGTAGTTGAAAATAGCTACTACATTTATGTAAGATATTTGCTCTTTCAAGTACCTGTCTCAAGCAGCTTCTTATTATTGACAATGTAGGCTGCCATGGTGTCAAGTTATTACTACTGTATATTAGGCTGAAAATAACACTGTACTCATAGAACTAGGAAAATTCTCTTCAGCTGCACAAATAGTGTGCAATTTTTGAGGTGACCCATCTGTTAGCCCAGGCATGTAATAGCTAATCAAGATACAGTGCAAAGATACCAGAATCCAAAAATTTAATTAAAATTAAAAAATAGACGAAAAAATAAAAGGAACAACAACAACAACAAAAGCTGCCCTGATCTATTTTAGTCACACTTTATAATCTTGTTTTTTAGTGCAAGAATTTAATTATACATATTTTCATCATTTCTTATATTCTGACATATTAATTAAGGATGCTCTGATTCAATTCCTGTGGCACTATTGGCCTACCCTGTAAAAACATTTTCCTGTTTTTGTACAAATATGAAATGAAGAGGGAGGTAAAGGTAGCACCTCAGTTTCCTGCCTACACGCTGCCGTTCCTTCTTGTCATTGAAATAACAGGCTAATTATTTTATAAAGTGATTCCCCCATCTGTACCGTGCTTGGTGGCACAAACACTTAATATAATATACATGGAAAAGCAGCAGTCTTCTGAAGGTGCCTGGGCTGAAATGTGTCTGCATCTGATGGCAGAGCCACAAAAACAAGAAGTGCCTCTCACTTTTACAATGACTACACACGGCTTCTGTCCCCATTACATACTTTTTGAAGGTTTTGTAAGTAGTAGAAAAGGTTTACGGACTCATATGCCTTCTTGGGTTCTCCTTAAGACTTAGCAACTAGAAGGCATCACCTTGGGCCTAAAGTAGATGGCTAAACTTGGTTTCTCTTGTTTTTGTCATAATGGATATAGACTTTGGGCCATGAGCCCGAAGTATTGCAGGTTCCATATGCACAGGTCAATGTCAGCAGTAACTAATGCAATGAGAACAGTAAACGCTGCACAAATGGTGCAGGCAAATATAAAAATCAAAGCTGCCATTCATTATGCAAACATGTCAATATCTGTAGCTAGTGGGCCTTACGCAGTGTGCCTAGTACCATCTCTGGCCACTTGAGACTGCAGCTGAGCTGACAAGGTTCCTTCAGAAAGTGTGACAACTGGACGTGCCTCACACTACAAGCCAAGAGCAGAGCCCAAACCCATGCCATCAAGCTGGCAAAGCGTAAGTACTGTTGCACTCATGAGCACAACCTGAGGATGATGCTCAGCCTGGGCGTGTGCTGTTTGTCTGGTTCAGGTGAGTTTGCATTGAGGAGGCAGGGAAAAGAGAAGGGAGAAATTTGCTGCTTTTTTCCATTTTGACAATTATCCACAACTATTACCGTTGCGGTACGTGTCAAGTTAGGTGCATGCTGGGTCCAAGTCCAGTCGCCTCAAAATGCACAAGGGAATTATGGGAGCATCTGCAACTAATGAGAACTATAGGACAGTGTGGAAATAAAAGAAAAAATAATCTGACAAGCACTGAAAGGGACAACAAGGCTCACATAAACACTGACACATGCACACGAGGGAGAGAACAGAATAGCCTTGGACTCTTCAGTACTGGCAGGTGAATTAATGTCTGTAGAAGTTGCTCAGACTATCATTAACATATACCTGATAAGCATGGCAGTGGGATCTCAAGGTCTCCCTGTAATCCTGACTTCTCCTTTTAATTCAAAGGAAAGTGTTGTACCTTAAACTGAAGCAGACACACAACAATCATTTAGCTGTCCCCAGTTCCTGTCAGAGGGACACGAGCTGGTTGTGAATCACTGCCCCAAGAAACCTTGGTAATCTTGACTGTTTTTTATTTTCTTAATATATTTTGATTTTAAGACTAAATTAGACTTAGGCCAGTGATAGTGTGTCTTGAACCACTTTTGAAAATAAATGAGATATGCTGATCCCGAAATGTTGGTAAAAGGGGATTAAGAAGACTAGGCTGTTTTCCACCCCAGTGGCTTTGCGTTACTATTAAGAGGGATGGATTAGTATCAGATTTCTGGTATCTGGTTCCTCAGTGATACTGCTTAATTATCCAGATAAGTGATCAGAGTCAAAGCATGACTGGCAGCATAAATATAAAGAACATCATCTTATAATTTTTTTCCCCTTAAAAAACCATGTATATTAGTTTCAGTATCATAAAGACACGTTTTTAAACTGCTCATTAAAGTTTAAATTTTAAGCAGTTTCTAGGTACTCAGTTTTGCTTACTCACCCTTTAAAAAGAAAAGTGGCAGTTAATTTATTCATTATAGGCACAGACAAGTGGCTCACAGTGAAAGACTTCAAAAAATACTGTCCTGCTTGTCCCTGCATTAAGTAGCTTCTCCCACCCCATCCTCCTCAGCCAATTATTCCATTTACTTCGTTTTCACTCTTACAGCCCTGTCACAGGTATATCACCCTTGCTGATGGGGATGGGCCACCGAGCTTCCCCTGGCTCACATCAGAGGCTGAAAACATCTGGTCTCTTTGCTTAGGATGTGGAGGGAAGGACCACAAACTCCCAGGTTGCTTTATAGGCCAGATCAGAATTCTTTACAGCTCTGGTCTCTGTTGGCTGCTAATTTTATCTAGCAACACATTTGGTATGTGTAACTGTGTGAATGCAGTTGTGTGACAACCTCTAGACTTTCAATGTAGGCAAGTACTTGGACTGATCAGGTTCTTAGGTTGGGAGAAAAAGATTTGGCACTTAGTTCAAATAGAATCACTTTGGCTGTGTTTTCTTTGTCCCTCACTAAGTTCTTTGTTCAAGAATCTGAGCTTGGTGTCAGGCATGAAGCAATGAGTTGAAGATGATTTTAGCAAAACTTCCTACTGGATCCCTTTTGTGATCTAACTTGCCAGGATTTCTAGGTATCTTGAACCTGAAAGGTGGGGTGGAAATTTCTCTGTTGGGGGAGAATTTTTGCCTCAGTACCTTAAGGGCATGAAAGACAAAAAGCTCTTGCTGGGGCATTCTGTAAGTAAGCAGGAAAGAGATAAAACTGTCCATCTTATCAGGCTTTAAAAAAACCCCAGAAGAACAACTGGTCAAAAAAAGGAAAAATCAAGACTTGTGCAAATATTAGGCAGCCAAATACAACCTAAATCAAGAACTAGAGCTCCATTTGCTACCCTGAATGCCCAAACTTCATCAGCCATATATATTTTAAACTTTATTTGATTCTAATAAAATTTGCATGCCTCTACTATACATTGTAGCACACCCCTTACAGAATACAACTAGATTTCATATTACGGAGTAAATGTTTTCATTTTCTTTTCTAGCTTTCTGCATTTCAGTCATTGCAACTACTGCAGCTTCTTCATAGCCCTGTCCTCCAGTTTACCAAGAAGCTGGAGAAATCAAGGTAAAAGTCCAGTTTGCATTTGCACTACCATTGCAAGTGAATAGTGATGTAAGGGTGCTAACAGAAACCACTGTTTCAGAAAACTGCCTCCTTCCTTTTTCTTCTTCTGACTTCTCCAGGTAGGGTGCTAAAACCGAAGGTGGGTTGCAGATATAAAAGAGAATTGCAAGCTGCGGACTTGAAAACTCCATACAATTTGATAGCAGTCTAGACCTCACTAATACAGTTTCTCACTTCATTCTGTAGGTGGAGACCATTTGACAATGACTCAGAAACACGGAGGAAAGACTCATCACTGTACTGGTTCAATCTGAGTCTGCAGTCAGAGGAGGATTGTTGCTGTGGGTCTAGCACCTTCATTTCTGCAAGTGAGGTAAACCAGAGACTCAGAAAAACACCTCTTAATACATTCAGTGTTTTGCATGGATTTAATGCTAGCAGGTGAAAGACAATGAGTATTTCTCATAGAAAATGATCCCCGTGTGTTGCACAGGCCAGCGTGTTGGTAGGTGAAACTAACATGAAACCCCAAAATAAAAATAAAAATGTGTTCCTGACAACAGTCTACATGGGGTATTTTAGGTAAGAGGAATCCTTTAGGATTTCTTTATTGTGACTTATTTTTCTCCAAGGTCCATCTTACCAAGGCTGAGCTCTTGTCAGAGCACAGGTTCCTCATCAGAGAGGTCTAGTGAGCTGGAGTATTAGACAAAGCCAAAGAAAAGCCCTTTAAACTGTTGTTATTCACTGACACTCACCTTAGTTAATAATATCCTAGCATGGTGTTAAAGATGCTTTTAATGTGGGAGGTGACAGCTTTTGAAGAGGATGTAATTAGTCCTTGGACATCTTGTGCCATTCATTCCACTATGTTCTCTGGAGTGATTGTTCATATGTCACAGCTTAATTGCAGCTAACTTATACCCAGTGCTTTTCACCTCCAATCCAACCTACAGTACATTTTTTCCTGTGGATAAAGCAATATGATTTTATATCAAGACATGTAAATGTCAGTGCTAGGAAAATGGTTTGGAATGTGAAAAAGCCTCTGTTCAGTCCTTTCTATGGGTCAGCTCTGTTCTCCTCCTGGATGTTATGTCATTTAACCTTGTGAGGAAGGTATAGAAACTTTCCTGGATTTTCACAGATGCTGCAGGGGCTGATGAGGTTGACCAGGATACTTCAGTGCTCACAGTGCACATTCTTCATTCTCAGCATTAGAGGAGCATGTGATCCTGTGAGTACCTGTTCTCAGTTTCAATACAAGCACCAGACCATACGGCTTTACCACACTCCTGAGTTATCTGCTACTGACACCCCTTAAGAAAAGGCAATCAAACAATCAGAAAATGAAAGCAGCAAAGCATTGTCTACAGCAAGGTTTCATGTAATTTCCTATGAATCAAGTGGGACTGTCTGTCATGCAAGACTGATAGCGACCTAAGTAAATCTTCCTGCGTACTGCAAAAAACCTGTAAATAGTGACTTTTGGACTGCTGGTCAACTCGCATTTGACCATCCAACTTTCTTCAGGCTATTGTTTAAACTGTGAAGTTTTTTCACCCGAAAATACAGCAAACTCACTGTTGCAGTCATCACTGCCTGTCCTTGTTGCCCTGGACACTCCGGCTGACCAGAAGGGGCCATCTAGCCCTCCACTGTGTGTCAAGTAGTGAGCTCCCATGAAAGCTCCCAGCTGCACTTACTTGTCAATCTCTAGAAGGAACTGAGGTCCACTTCTGTTATCATCATGATAGTGTTCAGACAAAAGTAGTAGAGGGCTACAGCTGAGCTAGCTGAAACTCTGTGTCTTCTTTTCCTTTCAACATGTATTTTAGTTTATTTCCAAGGCAAAAAGTTTTGTACTTGGGGGCTTTCTTTTTCTTTTTTTTTTTTTTTTAATTTTTATTTTAAAATTTGTAAATACTTTTCATTACAGCTTGACATTGGTGCTATCTTGAATGTTTTCCACTTTCTTCATATGAGACTTTTCAACTTTCTTGCTCCCTTTGGGACACTAATGCAAGCTTGAGTGGTAGATTCAGTTGTGATACCAAAGGAGTCCAGACTCCATCAGGCAATCAAGCACAGGAAGGAGTCTAATTTAAAAAGAGAGCTGGAGGTGTCCATACTTACCTGGGGAAGTTCTCTACCAAGCTAAATAGGACTTATCTGTTGCACATGCCTTGAAATATAGCCTTCTTCATTCTATGGCTCTCACCTTTAGTTAGTTATCCCAGACCCATAAGAAAGTGCAGTCTTCCCAGTCTTACTGAAACTACCCCACTCTGTAAAGGGAAAACCGGTCCAGCTTACAATGTTTGCACCTCTCTACATAAACGAAATAGCATCAGAACATAGGTTTGAGTATTGCCCTGTTTAATCCAAACCCCTTAATTTTTAATGTAGTCCTTGGCACAGTTTTGAACGACACCAACTAACATGCACTAAATAATGACAAGGCATAACAATATTATACTATACAGAATACAGGAAGCATATCAAGGTAGCTTGACTACCAAAAACTGTCTGACAGGAATAGTGTGTAGTTCTGCATCACCCAATCATCTTGCTTTTAATCTAACTTACTATACTGCCATGGCAAGATACTTACTGGACCTGAGGAAGTTTATTTCAATTTTCAATGCACACAGAGACAGAAAAGAACATTTCCTATCTGAAGGATAACTTAAGTAACTCTTATATCTCACTTCACATAAATAAGAACAAGCAGAAAATGAATAAAAGTATTAACTGCAATGTTTTTAATTCTTCGGGGTGAGTAGATATAAAGAACAAACAAAAATTGTGTCAGGTGTATTGCTTAGGCCACTAATATAAAACATGGGTGTTGAAATGCTGCCCATTGAGCATATTACCTATCTGTAAGCACTGTGTGCCTGACTTTGCTAACACCATGTATACTGACACTGCTGCGCATATACACAGATACAGAAACTACGAGTGTAAAATACAAACTGGAGAACATACTATTAAAGGCACACTCATCACAGAAATATTCTCCCAGTATTAGCCACCTGTGAAGCAAAAGTTTAAATACACTATTTCTTCCTGAGCAAACTAGCTACAGAATAAGATTATTTTCCCCATAATCTATACTGTTGCTTTTGTCATTGATAATTTAACCAAGGCCAGGAAATAGAAGGAAGTTTTCAGAAGTATCACACAATACTTTGTTAGTTTATTTTGATCTGTGACCAGCTCATCACAACGTGATTTTTTAAAACAGTTGTAAGGACTATTAAAGTTTCAATTGACTACCGAGATTTACTTCTCCAGTCCAAAGTCTGTCTGTATGTTGTTTGTATTGGTTTTATTTAAATATTTATTTATTCTTTTATTTTGCATTCAACACCAAAACACCACGGCAGAAATTTAAAGCAGTCACAGCTTCTGGAGATAAGACATTGCAAGACACAGCAACCAGTTGGGATTGCTACCTCTGTGATGTATCACTATAAAGAACGAAAGAAACACAAGTTATCTGCCTAGTGTTAAGTATCTGATTTTAGAGGAGATCTGCCAAATTATACCACTTCAAACCCTAAAGTGTTCATAATGTCTTTGTCTTCAGAAGTAGCAATGAGATTTGTGGAAGAGTCTATGCTTCTATGATAACCTGAAGATTGGACAAGGGCTCAGTGCTGAAGTAAGGCACTGAGGTGTCTAGAAGAAAAATTGAAGTATCAAAAGCTATTCCCTTCTTACTAATTTACAGCCCTGATTTTATGCTGTGTTCTCCCCTTATTTCGTAGCTGTTGGTTTCAGAAATCGTAGTTTAGAAGAGGAAGCTCATACTGTTGGTAGTTACTATGATCTGATATATCAAAATAACATTTCAGTCTCCAGGACTATTTACCTAGCAACTTTCAGAACCCCTAAAAGAACAGATTCATGGAAGTCTGATAGGAAAAGTGAAGAGCGTGGGTTTTTTTTTCCTCCTGAAGAATTTAGGGTGTTAAGACGTGTCAGAAATATTTTAGAACAGGAAGAATTGCTTCCTAGAGAAGTATAAGCCTCTGTGAAACAGATATCAAAAAATCTTACAAATTCTGATCTCTCAATAAATGTTTCATTTTTTTTAACAGATTCACACATTCAGTTTAGATCTAGGGCTGATGTAAAATCCATTTAGCTGCACTGAGGTTAATGAACCGAAGATGATATATACCCGTTGAGAATCAGCGTTTGTGTGTGATCGGTTACGATGCTATTTGTTTTTATTGGCTTAGCCATTGATGTGTTACTATGTGGTTCTGCAAATTTTTTTTAATCAATAAGAGTATAGTTGAAAACTACGCTTCTATGGAACTGATGCCTGAAAAAGGCTCTTCTGAAACCAGATTTCCTTTGAAATGTCGGTATGGTTATACAATGAAGAAACCAGAACATTTTTAACTGAATTTTCTGCTAAATGAGTGAGTCAGCACACATTTATCCTCCATGAGAAACGGGAGAAAATTTGCAAAATGAGTGTATCTTTCACCCCTCACAAGAGGTTATTTCAGATTAGGGGAATATTAAGGGGAAAGAAATATCTCATGCACACAAGATTAAAAAAATAATAATTCTACTTTATAAATAATGCAAAACAGTATAAAAAAAAGCAACATATTATGAATAGACACCTTTGGAAATAAATTTCAGAAGCCTCCAGAGAGCTTGAGAAAATAACTAGCTTGCACAGCATTAAGTGGAAGGAGTTCCCCTAAGGGAATCAAGGGATCAGAGATATCCTTTCTTGGTTAGTCTTTGATAAGTTTGCATCTGTGTCTTTTTCACACTGCTGGTAATAAGCTGAGAGATGTAGTGTTACATGGAAGCAAATGGCAAAATTGTTTCTTAGGTTAAGAATATTAAAAATGATTGATTTCATTGGAATTACATTAGCACAATTTCACACCCTATTCAAGGTATACGAGGGAAAATGGATTCAGGGTTTGCTTTCTCCCCTTCTCATGACCTCATTGTGTAGCCCTGAACAGAAACACTCAGAACTACTTCAAGCACAAAATGAGGCTGTGCTGATGAAACTAAACATAAACCATCCCTCTCTGATGATGTCTATTAATAGTTTTTGACAGACCTGGAGAAACATCATTCACTTTCTTAAATGTACTTAAAATGGAGCACGATATGTCAGCAGATTTTTGTAAGTCAAAAAAAGTTCGGAACTTTTTTTGGGTAGACAAAGAGAGCAGAATTCATCTCACCCAGCTTCAGATGTGAGCCGTGTAGGTGTTTCTCTCTGAACTAGTCATCCTAGAGTCCATTTACTGTCAGTAGAGAGATGCAAGAACTTCTAAGGCATGAGTCATTGGACTAATTTCAGACATCTACTTTTTCATTATATACCATTTCCTTCTGTTGACTATAAAGGAAGCTTATATTGATTGACTCAGAAGTACACTTTATACATACATGTTTGGTTAGACGAATGTCAGTCGAAAAGCCTGGAAAATAAAGGTCTCTTCTGCAAGTGACCAAAAAGGCTGTACTAAATGACTTACTGTAAATAAGTACAAGCACCTATTTAAAGGTAATACAGAATCAAATGAACTTTTTAAGGCCTAAAAGCCATCTGAAAGTTATAGGTCTTTTCTGAGAGATTGAAAATTGTCAAAGTGATTATTCATTCTCCTGAAGTCTGAGAGGTTTTATTTTGTTTTATTTTTAAGAATAGAAATGTAGTCATTTGATCGTCTGCTCCTGGCTTTGTTTCAAACCAGAAATTAGTGACAGAGTTCCTTTTTAAGAGGCAAACCAGGCCCAATACTCTGCCCATAGCTGTGTAAATCCCAAGGCTGAAATAAGATTTTAATCTAGCCATTCAAATCTATGTATTTGCAACCTCTGTAATACTGTAGTACGTTAAGTCAGAGATTTAAGACAGTTGGTATACTAACAAATACATAACCATAATATTTATATCCGTTAACAATTCATTAAAATTTGCCCTTCTGAAAAACAAACTGCAAAACACTAAAATGGAACAAAATCCACAGAAAACACAGACAAAAAAATATAATTGTCACACTGCTGGCCACTTCTTTTGAGAATTTCCGTGCTCTGCTTCATAGGAACATACTTTCCATTTCATTGCTGTAAATCAACAGTATCACAATACTTTGAGGAAAGATAAACCATTGTTAGAACTGTTGTAAATTGCTTGATCTTACATTTTTATCCTAGGAAATGAGAATTCATAGGAGGTAAACGCTTGGAAACTTGTCTAATGTGATGATGTGTCACTTAAAAAAAGGTAATGATACGTTACAATAAAGTTGGAAAATTCTACTTTGACCTCTTCAGAACAAAACATTTGGCTATCTGAAACTACTGTTCTTTTGTGATTAAAAATAAGTTAAAGTAGGAAAAAAGCTATTTGATTTAATCAAAACAGAGGAATTAAACATGAACATTTAATGAGCTTTTTATCACATAAAATTGGAAAGTATTGATTTTGTTTGTTTTGTGTAAGAGAAGAAACCACAATTCTTATTCTTTAAACAATAACAAAAAGATCAGTTTCCTTTCTACCTTGTTAAGAACACAAACCTATAGTGAATGAGAGAAAAATCACACACCTAGGAAGCCAGGAAGTCATTTAAACCCATCCCCCCAAAGACCTAATTTTTATGGCTCTAATTCCCACACAACATTTCAATGTGACATAATTTATTTAGATGCTAGAAACTTCATAAGGACAGGGAAACAAGAAGTAGTTAGAAAAGACATGAAAAATGAAACCTCTATAGAAACATAAGCATGTTAATAACATATTCATGTAATAACTGGAGAAAACCACAATATGCACAGTATGTTTTATATGAATTATTTATTTCACCTTTATTTATATACTAGTACACAAAAAATTCTTCCCAAATAATTGCATGTTGTTAATGGGGAAATAGTACAGCACATATTCTGGCAATATCTTTCAAAGTCATAGAGGCATCTTTATTCACTTGAAGAATTAAAAATAACTGAAATGGGAGTAAACTTAAGAGTGGAAATATTTACATTTGTCAAGCTTTGAATCTAACCCAGCCCTATATAAATGAAGTTAAAAAGTGCCAGGCACACAGTGAATAGAAAAGCACAGGAATCTGCCTTGCACTCCCCTTCCTGTAGCTTGTTATCAGAGGAAGATCTTAGCAACACGGAAACAGTTTTGTCATTGACTTATCAGGCACTTGAATTTCAGTCCCGAAATTTCAAAAAAAATCTGAGACAAGTGTTAATAATATATCGGAATATAAACAGGCTAACAGCCGCTACCTCCACCTTCCTGCTTTCCATTACGTACCACCATATTTTGCTCTAATTCAAATATTTGCCTTAAGTAAAGAGACCCTCCAGTGAAAAACAGCAAAGCCATCTCAGTAGTATCAGTACACTATTTAATGAGACCAGGTGGGAAAAAATATTTGGAAGTGGGCAAATTGAGTTACCACTCCCCTGGGCTTGTGACAGGAGCTAGAGGGGCACTGACGAGAGTCTTTGCTATCTTTGACAGCAGCTCGACTAAGCTTAATCAGGCTTTCCCCTCCCATTTTGCCCTTTATTAGCCTCCTTAAAACTCATCAGTGACATCAGTGACAACTCATAGAAGCTATTCTTCTGCTGGAGTGCTGCAAGTGCTGCACACCATTTCATATCCTGCTTGCACTTCACTATAAGAATATTCTTATAATGATGAAGGGAGGTAACTCCTGTTATAAACCGACTGCAGACAGACTTATTTCCTAATTCAAATGTGAATAGTATGTCTAAGATGTCTCCACTATAAGAATATTCTTATAATGATGAAGGGAGGTAACTCCTGTTATAAACCGACTGCAGACAGACTTATTTCCTAATTCAAATGTGAATAGTATGTCTAAGATGTATGGTCCCAGCTTGAGCTACTTTGTGTTACTGCAACACAGCAAATAATTTAAAAAGAGTATTTCTGTACACAAAGAGAATTGCAATAACACCTTTGCATTACATGCACTGTCTATAATTATTATTCCATTGTATAATAGCAATAAAGCCAACTTTAGAGTCTTGAATCAATACTGAAGAATGCTTTTGTGTTCTTATGAGAGTTTTACAGGTTTGAGAAATTTCTATTTACAAATGTATTTACAAAACCCTACTAAATATTGTCAATAACAAAATAACAGTTATGTAGGAAAGCATCTCCTAATGTTTTCTCTCACAGGCCATTCGTGCCAAACAAAAGAAGCTGAAATGACCTAGTTACATGAATCCTTTCCTTTCAGCATCCTGACAAGGATCTACAGGCCCTAAAGGAACCTGGATCTAGCATTTTCTTCCCTGGAGAAAAATTATTAACACTAATCCTTGTCTTTGAACACAGCAACCTTTTGATTGGTGTAATTGAGCTACATTACCTCATTTTTCTACTTCTGTCACAGCATCCTATAGATGTAGCACAACTGAATTCATGAGCCTCATACAGAAAGGGTCAGAGTATTAATATATTAATAGTGTGCTGGCTTGCAAATTATGGTTTTTTATAAAGTCTCCATTAATTACATTGCAAGATTTTGAAGCCAGGCTGAATTTTACTCCTGTAAATTTGCAATGCTAAGTGTTCTTAAGTAGATAAAATGAGAGAATTCCATAAAAATTTGGTTAAAATACTTGAAACTGTTTTTTACAAATGACGTCTGGTTTTATAAATGCCAAATCACATGTGCATAACTAGCTATTACATACCTGAACATGCAAAATGAGAGCTGCTTGCTTCTAGGGCATATCACATTGAAAAAGAACATCCCAAAAAGTCAAGAAAGGAAGAACTTAAACCCTCTGTCGCTTCCCAGCCTGGACCAGTATGCTCTAAAGCAATTGACCTGAAACTATTCAGAGGTACTTTTAAGTCATTTTAGGGAGTGATTAAAAATTAGGAACAAAAACCATATTGTAAATCCACTGCACTAATGGCATATGGCAAAAAGTTGCTAAAACAGTTTCCAGATATCTCATTAAAACAGGGAGTGGGGTGGTAGGGTGCGGAGATGTAATTCAAATTCCTCCTAATCTGATAATATCCCATAGAAAATTGAGAGCTGTGAGTTGAAATAAATGATGGCATGTGTTTAATCCCCATTTATCTGGAGACCCCCTATTGCCATGTCAGCCAGGTTTGAGGAGAAGTTTGTGCCATGGAAATTACAAGGGCATCTCAGTGGAAGATAAGGGTCAAAGTCAGGCTGGACAGGGTCTTGAGCAGCCTCATCTAGTGCAAGATGTGCCTGCCCACAGCAGGAGGGTTGGAACTGGGTGATATTTAAAGGTCATTTCCAACCCAAACTGTTCTGTGATTCTATGAAACAAAAGTGATTTGGGGAAAAGACCGATGCTGAGAATTAAGATTTTTAAAAAAGTGTAGGAAATATGGAGCAGGGAGTTTCCCACCAACCTATTCTGAAAGTGACAAAACCAGTTCTAGTATAAGTTGGCTTCACTCTGAGTCATACTAAAGGAATGTGAAACCTCTTTGCTTAGAATCTATTAACATTTGATATGGAAAGTCTCTTTGTGATTGTGGTGTCAAAAACCCTTTTAAAGCATTTACCTTTCTTCAGACAATTCTTCTCTTTTTATCACTGTTTTTCAAATTAGCACTGAAGAACATGCACAAAATGGAAAGGAGAAAGGAGAAACCTGGAGTTGCTTCTGGACTTGTGTGTCATGAAAAGAACAAGCCAGGATCTCTATGCTTAAAGTCAAGCAACTTTGAGACCTTTCTTCAAGTGTTGCAGATAATGTAAAATTATGTTCCTAAAAGCCAGGATAGACAGTATCATGCTTCTTGGCAAGCAGCTGAACTACAGAGCTACCTCTGTTTTTAAACCTGCCAGAGACCTCTACTGTGACCTGAGACAGGTCATGTTGCTTGGGATTGATATCATCTAACTTTAAAGATCTGCAGTGTAGGCACCTGAGGCAGTTACCCCTGTACCTTTTAGTACTGAGAGAAATAAGCATCTTTAGGGAGCAATCTGTCTGATCTAGCTGTGCTTCTGCTTTAGGAGGAGCTATGTTGTATACGTTACAGATGTCTGCACTGCATCAGACTGGATGCAGACACCTGGATTTTCTGTGTATCTGGACCCTTTCCCATAGAATCATAGAATGCTTTTTCTTGGAATGGAATTCAAAGCTCATCTAGTCCATCCCCCCTCTGCAGTGAGCAGGAACATCTTCAACTAGATCAGGTTGCCTAAAGTCCCACTCAACCTGACCTTGAAAGTTTCCAGGGATGCGGCATCTACCACCTCTCTGGGAAGCCTGTGCCAGTATTTCACCACCCTCACTGTAAAATATTTCTTCCTTATACCTAGTGTAAATGCTTTACCTGACTTTGCTATGTAGATTCTCTTTACAACAGACAACAACAACAAAAAAAAAAAGTGTGTATTTTTGAGTGCTGTGAAGAAGCAGCTAGTTTTCACAAGGTCAGGTTAGCTATTTTATATTTTCAAATGGAGAGAAAGTAACAAATGTACTACCTGCAACTCAACAAAGATTTTAAATTGTGTTCAACTTCAAATAGATTGGAAGACTGGAAAAGAAATATTTTCTGATTTGGGCTTGTGTAGGAGTAAGATTATGTTTATGTCCAACATATAGCACCACAGGGACTCAACTGTAGTTCAGTTCTTTAGGTCATGGAATATAAATATTACTTTAAGACATGTAGGTCTGCTGCTGCTACTTTGTGTTTCTGTACCAATGGAATTTGAAATGTTAACTCAATCATTCCATTCAGTCTTTAAAATAGTGAAAGCCTTACTTTTACTATATGCTTCTGTTCTGACGTATCTTCGTAATAATAATGTTCCTACTTTTCTAAAGGATTTAGAAAAGGCTTTTATAATCTACAGGGTTATATCCTGAGTTGGAGATAAGGCAACAACTGAATATAAGATGGTGTATAAAATTTATAGCTGATCCTCAGAGATGTCTTTCAGCTACTAGTTCTGAGGCTCAGAAGAGTTTGTATCCCTTCTACGCATGAGTCTGAAAAGAAATTTAGTGTCCTTTTGCCTTTGTTTGTATCTCTAACTTTCATCTAGCTGACATGTAAAAACCGGAACTCAAGGATTGTCTACGATTAGGTAGGCACAAGGAGGCCTGAACCTTCATCTGTGGCCTCTACTGTAATAGTAGGAGTGTTTCTGAAGATCTATCAAAGCTCCTGCCACCAAATGGAGATGGATTATCGCTGAATGTTAAACAAGGATGTAGTGTATGTTATTACAAGTCCCGCAACAACTGGAATTTGTTGGAATATAAAATGCAGTTCTGCCAAGCACTAACTGCAAAGGTCTCCCCTTCCTGCTATATTTGAGCAATAAAGGGAGATGGTCAAAGTGTTTTTCTTCCACACTTCATCACTCTAGACTTCTCATCATCACTGCAGTAATGAGCCAGCCGTTCTCATAGCAGCTGCCAACCTCTGAACAGTGGAGTCCAGGACAATGACACATTTTAAAAAAAGAAGAAATCTGTGAAGCCTCTCTCGGGGGTGACTACCTCTGAAAGAAAGAGATACCACACCCAAATGTGGGAGTCTCTGCAGCCATCCCAGGGAAAGCTATCCCGCCTTGTGAATACGAGCTCATTGTATCAAAAGATTTTCCTGACTGATAGCATATATTTTAATAGATGATTTTCTGCTCTGCATAGTCTTTAAAAAGTATATCAAAACCAATAGCCAATGACTTTTTATCAGGTGCTGATCTAGGCTGATGGTTTTAGTAGTGTTACTGATTTGCAGTGTCTGCTAACTGTTGAGCGAGAGCCATACCTGATAAACGGGGTCTTTTCACACCACAGATAATCTGTTGGATGACATGTTGAAATTTTGTTAAGAGTCAATAAGCGGAGGAACTCTTCCAGCCTCGCTGTGGTAGTGACAGGTTTGGATCTAAGCAATAGGGAATGTACCCTATTTGTCTATGTAACAATCACACTCTACCACCACAACCACCTGACCAGTAGCGCAGTAGTGAACAAGACATTACCACTCATTTTCAAATGGACACAAAAGTCTGAACCATGCTATCTTTTGGGATAAAATGCCTGAAAGAAGCAGGGGGTTTTGTATTACTTGAAGAAAATACATTCTGTTTTACTACACAGGCAGATTAAGACATGGGTCTGCAGTGGATAGGTCAGATCTGGTCTTGGATGTAAAGATAATACAAGTTTTACGTGTGATGGAGTGGGTCAGGGTGCTCTCTGGTGTACTCTGTGGGCTGCTGCCATCCTCATGTACTGATCAAAATGCCTGACATACTATAGGTGCACAGAATGAAGTACAACACACTTGATAAGGATTGCAAGTCTGAGATAAACTAGTATGTTTCATGTGAGCCATTTAGTTTGAAAATATATATGAGTCCCACTCTGCACACTTGGTGTCACCAGTTCTTATACACTTGAATAACCATCACAACAACAGGTCTGCCTCTGTGGATAGCTGTTATATGAGCAAAGGCTTAACAAAGCCATTTATCTGTGAACATTTTGATAGTGTTACCCCACAGTGTGGGGTCCAAGCATCTACAGTTTCAAACTACCATTTAGTTTCAATATATCATATGCCAGCACTTGTTTGTCTAAACACATCATTCAAGAAAACACATTAGTGTTTTTAGTCAATTATCTACTCCATTTGTTTTCTTAGCTGCATGTTCTTTCGAATGGTTATCTCAGCTTGGTACTGTGGTTCTGTGAGGTGTGTCCAACAGTTAGAATACAATATTTCTCGTGCTCACTGAAGCAGGGAAAAAATAGTTGAAATCAGCAGCAATAAGCTTCGCGTAGTTCTGCTGAATACAGGATGCATGTTTGGGTCTGAGCCTTCAATCCTCTCATATTAAAAATTCCAAGGAAATCAGAGACACTCTTTGCTGAATCCAAAAGCCCTGTAGGATCAGTCCCTTAATGAATGCCTTAACGGCTCTGCAGGTGTGATGAAAATAGCTAGGTGCTTAGGGATTTCTGACGAGTACTGATATGACTGATATGTAATTCTGTAAAAAGCCAGAGCTTTGTCTGTGAATAGAACTTCTTCAATCTTGAAGTCAACGGCAGCTTTTCCTAAGTTCATAGAAAACAGGGCTGAAAGGACTTCTTGTGCCATCTAGTCCATCAGCTTGCAATAGTGCTGGTTTATTTTCCCTCGATGTTAGCAAGAGTAGAACTACAGGCAGATAGAGGTCAGCCCTAAGAGTAAAGTTTCCACAGGACTCTCTTATCCTTCTTGCAGAAACTAGCTCTGAGGTGCCACAAAAACACAGGGGTCCTTGTCCTTTCCACTGTTCAACAGGCTACAAGGACAGAACACCACATCCTCTTCACTCAAGATCTCAGGATGGATTTGAACTGCAGTTGCTGAGGTGAAAGGGCTCGACAAGGCACACTGCTGCCTTCCCCTAAACAGCTGGAATAGCATCAAAATCTTTTATTCTACGCATCTCTCCAGCACTTTATTCTAGAGGAAAATAACACGCTGTCTAGTGAGCTGCATTTTTTTTTAAGATAATAGCAAAGTATCTCTAATTCAAACCAACTGAACTAATTGGACAAAAAAGGATGCAAACAGCTCAGCCTACCAGACTGTATTTAAAACTATTGTTAGCAATCAATAAATCCTGCTGGATTGTTTGATTTCATTAAAGATGTATTTGTTACTAAGCAGCTGGCACCCAAACAGCTGCTTTAAATAGAGAGGGATTTTTTCTGCTCTGTTTTATCATGGTCTTCATTATTTTATTTGCACATTTTCAAAGACAATGACTACTGAATAGAATTGGAATGCAGATAAGCCTATCATGTCCTCGTCTGTGGTGGGTCAGGATAACGCATAAGAGAAATGACAGCCTGCTTCCCTTTCTACTATCCCTGAACATTGTCTTTCAGGCTTTCAGCAGTCAGTCATGAGTATGAAACCAAGCCTGAGACTGTCCCACTGATTAAATAATTAACTACAGATATCATAACTTCGTTTCAGAGCCCTGAATTTGGCTTTCTGTGAATACTGACCTGAACATTCACATCCATTGAACATAGTGGTCACAAAATGAGGATTCCCTGGTGTTATAAAAGTGCTGCATAATGGAGTTAGTTCCCTTTAAAGACCACTTTACAGTATATTTAAACTGAGCCCTGCCTAGATGATACCTCTACCCCATTATGTAACACATAGAATGAAGGTAATAATTTTTGTGTTACAACTTCATAGCGAACCAGGTAGCCTTCTTGTGTAGTTATGATGGCACCAAGCAAGAACATAAGCAGCTGAAACAGCTGGACAGCTTTTAGAAGGGAAAGCAAAATTAGATAATAAAACAGCTGCAGATTTTGTAATCAGTCCCAGGATCACTTAGGTGCATGCAGCTGAGCCAAATTCCCAGGGAACGATGTGGAAGCAAGATACACTTAGATTTCTTAATTTCCAGCCAGATTTAGTCACACTGTGGTCATTGTGATGCTCTCAGTTCTGCATCCACATCCTCAAGTAGGAGAAAAGGGATCAAGCCACCCTCAGCAAGTTTGTTGATGACACCAAGGTCAAGTGCAAGTTCCTGCACATGGTTCAGGGCAATCCCAAGCACAAATACAGACTGGGTGATGAGTGGATTGAAAGTATTCCTGAGAAGGACTTGGGTGTCTTGATTGTCTCCAATCAAGCTCAACTTGACTCAGCAATGTGTGCTTGTGGCCCAGAAAGCCACCCATATCCTGGGCTGCATCAAAAGAGTGATTGCAGGTCAAAGGAGGTGATTCTGCTCCTTTACTCCACTCTCCTGAGACCCCACCTGGCCTCCAACATAAGAAGGACATGCATCTGTTGGAGTGGATCCAGAGGAGGTCCACAAAGACAAGCAGAAAGGCAGAGCACCTCTCCTATCAGCACAGGCTGACAGAGTTGGAGCTGTTCAGCAAGGAGAAGAGAAGGCTCCAGGAGGACCTTATAGCAGCCTTTTAGTTCCTAAAGGAGGCCTATAAGAAAGCCAGAGAGGGACCTTTTACAAGAGTATGTAGTGATAGGATGAGGGATAATGACTTTAAACCAAAAGCGTGTAGATTCAGATTAGATGTAAGGAAGAAGTTCTTCATTGTGAGGGTGGTGAGGCACTGTCACAGGTTGTCCAGAGACCTTGTCCCATCCCTGGAAGTGTTGAAGGCCAGGCTGGATGAGGCAACCTGGTCTAGTGGAAGGGGGCCCTGGCGCAGGGCCGGGAAAAACA
>NW_010423862.1:35094-40961 GCF_000710305.1 Buceros rhinoceros silvestris
GTGGGAGTTTCCCCTTCCGCAGGACAGAACAAACCCCCCCCCCCCAAAACATAGAAGCAAAATTTGACAGAATTCAAACTTCTGCTAAAACAGTCACAATGCACATTTGCACACTCCCAGTGACGTGGTTAACCCAATGGTAGATAACGTGGCTCAGGAGATATTTGCTGATATAGATTGGCTGCAAGGTACTTGCATCAAGGGTTTTCGTTTCATGCTTGTTCTATGACTGGCTCAAGCAACCGAAACCTTAAAATAAACCTAAATTAGACTGATAGCTCCTTGAAGATAAAAAAGGACTGAACTACATTGATGCTGATTTATTTTAAGTTCCCTTTGAATTTTATGAGGCAGATCCTGAGCTGACGTCATTAGAGCTATGCTGATGTGCACAACCCCAACCCAAACAAAACTCAAAAGCCTAATTACTGAAACATCACACAACAGTTTATTCTTGTGACATTTCAGACTTTTTGACAATCAGGTGGTGGCAAGAATCTCCTAAGAAGAAAGCTTGTCTGTCAGCCCTGTTTCTAGACCAAAGAAGTTTGGATAAACACACAAACTTTTTAGATCCATATTGCAAATATTTTTAAGTCTGCCCAACACTAATTATCTGTCACATCTCACCCTACGGCCATGCAGGTTCTTTGCAGCCAGCCACAAGAAAAAGGAAGCAGTAGGTATTTTTTTAATACCCATCTATTCCTCTGTAGTTTGAAAAAATAATAATCCCATTTTAGACAGGCAGAATGTTTCAATGGAACTTTAGATTCATCCTAACATCTTAGACCCTGCTGTGTTGACCCTCCCATCTCCCTCTGCTCTCTGCAGACTTTGTATGCAAAACCCACAAAAAGATTTTGGAACAGGCCATACATCCAAAAGCTTTTGACAAGGAACAGGGACTACTTAAAAGAAAAGGTCTTCTGAAGCAGCTTTTCTTTTCTTCTGTCCCTTTTTTCCCCCTGCATTCATGCACCCCTTAACGACTTCACTGGTACTGTAGCCTGTGTGGGCTTCGTCCAGCACAATAAATGAAAGTGCAAACTCTCTGTGTTTAACACACTGTTGGAAAGGAGAGGCTGTGTATGCCAGAAAAGAGCCTGGCTTGCTTAGGAGGCATGTGCTATGTCCAGTGGTTATTAGCTCCTGTTATAAACCAGAGGACAATAAAACACACCTGTTACGCAACATTTTTGGCCACAAGTTTGCAAGCAAAGTCATCGATAATAATTTCTCCCGCTGGAAGCTGAGCAAGAATGATTTAGAGCAAGAATTAAAAGAATGGCTTTTCACATATCCATGCAGATTAAGTAGGGCATGAAGATTTAAGACAGGGCATCTGCCCACATCAGTTTCAGGCAGCTGAAAGTAACATCTAAGGCTTAATCCTTCAGTATCCCACCCATTACTTACAACGTGCATCAAAAAGGTTAGGAATGTGTCTAATGGGATCAGACATTTGTCCTTTGCCCCAGCTCAGTATATCAGCAGCTGATGATGCCAAAACAGAAGGAACTTTCATGCATTATGTTTTATTTTTGGCTGGCTTGGAGCATCAACAAGTCTTTTCTACAGCCACCTCAATCCTCTGTGTTTTGCCTGCCCCACAATACCTCAGTAGCTAAAGTAAGTTACAGTATAGAGTACTGTAGAGCAAGAGTACAGCAAACACAATACGTCTCAAATAATCATAAAAGCAAGGTCAAGTCATCTTTGTACACACATTATATACCAAGTTTGACTGCTGGTTACACTTTCTCTGGACCTTACGGGCTTTCGGAAGTGTTCAAGAGCTGGCTGACAAACCATCAAACTTGTTCAAAAGTGAGCATCTCACTGATGCGATCTACTACATTGCTCTCTAATAAAGCCATTGGTGCAGTTTACCTGGCTTAAATATGATACAAATCACATCTTCATACACAAAAATTCTTCTTTTGCAACCTCAGGCATACAGTTAAGAAGTCATAGCTTAACGTGTCCATGTGTGTCAGCTCAGCTGAGCCATGTACGTGATAGCATTTGGGTATGGAAATGGACTTAGGCACTATTACATCTTGACTGAATATCTCATTCACTTGCATTTAGTGCGTCCAAGGGTAATTCTGATATTTCAGTTTATGCAGTAATTCGTTACATATAAAAATATGTTAGTGAGTCTAAGTCCTAGCTTAAATGGTGTTACTTTAACTGACAGCATTGGGTCAGTGAAAGACCTCTGCTATTTCAGTTTAAAGGTCACATTTGTCAATTTAAATTAACCCTGCTATATTAAGGATTTAAGCTCTGTCAACAATAATCAGATTTTAATCAAGGGGAAAAGTGTCCATCCTGCTTCTGTTACTGCTTAGCTACATCATTTCCAACTTGGACTTTTCTTGAGAGAGACGTCATCTTTTGATCAATGTTACACTGACACGATTTACTCCTTGGCCACATGTGCTACAACAGCCTGGTAGAGTCCTATGCAAGGATGGGTGTCCAGAGCACTGCCAGAATAGTGCGGGGACTGGGGATGTTACACCCCCTGCCTCAGAGGTGACAGGTTAACAGCATGTTTTGATGACCACAAATACAGTTCCAGCAACGTAGTCTGGCTTAGAAAAATCAATACTCTTCTACCAGAAATGCTTAAGCTAATGCAGGTCTTTTTGACAGGCCCATTTAAGGTTGCAACTAGTCTCTCTTTCAAATGAAACAGAAGGAGGAAAGCTTTGGTCACAGAGATGAATTTAACTGAGATAACAGAATCAAAGTGCTCAGTTTTCCTGTACTCACAGCTGTGCAAAAGCTGTGCAGCTATTTAGCTATGTTGAAGAAAACAGAGGTCAGGCTACAATTCTCAGCCTCTCTGCAGGTTCCTGCACTAACCAGCTTTTGGGCAGCTTACAGCTAGTGCAGTGTGAGTTCACATCCGTCTACAGTACATCAGGACAGCCCATCTGCAGAGAATAGGTAAGAGGAAAGATGAAGTATGACAAATTCGTAGGAAAATATACAACTCACCTGTGCAACTCAGGCCAGCCACAAATATAACGTATTACGTGAAAACCCACTGTTTTGCAAAGCTCTGTAGATCTAATCTCCTTCGGCACGCATAGTCATACTTTTACCCACTTCCCAGACACTCAGATTTAAACAGAAGTGTACAGCTTCCTGTGCATGATTCACAAAAGGCTCACCAGTCCTACAGAATTTAGCAGGCAAAGAGAGAACAATTAGGAGGAATCTTTAAAAGCATCCTTTTCTTTACACTTTGGGGAAACATTTTTTTTCTAATTTCCTCGATGATGTGTTGCATTGTGCTGTCACTTTGGGGTTTGTCAGTCACGTCTGCTAATATAATACAGTATGACTGACACAACATGTGATATGTCACCATGAAATGCATCACTTGGAAACTTCAGCAAACACATGGAAGAGGAGAGACTGCAGCAAAAAGGCTGACTGTTTATTTTTGTATTTATTTATTTATTTCTCTCCTCTTCTCCCCCTCTCTCTCTCTCTTTTTCCCAATAAGTGGAAACATTTATTTCAAAGACAAATGCATAACAAGCAATAACACATAGAAATATTTTCTGAGTGGAAGGACTTGCCAGCTCTTTATTAACCATGGGAGAAAATGATTTGCTAAATAGATCCAGCAAATCAGCAGGCTAAGAGTTAAATTCCACCAGTGATCTGAAAAAACAAAAAACCTATGCTTTTAAATCTGCCATTAAGAGGTTTGAATAAAGTATTTTCAGTTGTCATAGTAGGTAGCGAAGCTTCTATATAAGCAAATTCTAGTCCTAATGAAACTACTAATACAGATATAGAAAGAAATTCAGATTTTAACATTCGCATCCTGGTGGCAGGGTAGAAGTGTAATAGCCAGAGAAGTGCAGAAGCGTGAGACTGATACTGGCTTCTTTAGGCTGATGGAAATCAGGACAGTTTTCACTTGTTCCATTGACAATCCTGGAAAAGCAGGCACTGGTGAAGGCTTACCAGGAGCATTCCGTATTTCACTCTCTGGAATGTAAATTGCAGCACACAGCAGAGTGCATTTGTAGTAACAAATGTATAAATACCTCAGAAGGTAGCAGACAGGTAGACTTGCATAATTTAATTAACTTGGAGAAGTTAATAAACTTCTTTCTTTAATGCCTTGCTAGACTGGGTGTACTGTTCTGGAATGACAGTAGTGTCTCAGAACTACCCAGCGTTATTCAAATAATCCCTCCTGGCCCATTGCTGGCTGGTTTTGGGCTCAGGTCTTCGCCACATTGAAGGGCTGCTCATTGTATTACTTTATATGCCCCTGCTCTTTGGAGCTCATTGCAAATACTTTCATTAACAGAAGGTACTATTCTATACTCTACAGGAAGAATAAATAAGTACAAAACAAGTGCAAAGTGTGCACAAAGTCCATGACGAATGCCTGATAATTTGTTGTTATTAAAATAATTACAAATTTTTCATATTTTGCATGTGTTTAACCTTATGCCTGGATATTTTTAGTTCCACAGTTTTGGAACTTGGCCTCTAAATTTCAAGAAATACACTGGTATATAAATATACGCTATATATTTTTCTTCATGGGACTTTGAACATAGTAAATCTAATCCAGCTTACTTTCTCTCATTTATTTTCCTCTTTTCACCTTTTTCTTCTTCTTTCTTTTCCTTTTTTTTCCCCTCTCTTTCTTAGACCTTTCATCAAAGCTCTAAGACAAAAATGTTAGTCAAGCATTTGTGCACTGTTAACTATGCAGTCCTAAGGAAAAGTTTTCAAATGGTCTTTTCTACTTGCTTTAGGGGAATGTTACTAGTATATTTGAAAGTTCAAGCTCTGAAGGTAAAATATTAAATTGGTTTCTTTTTGGTTACTTTTTGTGGTCTATGATGGAAAATTTGGACAGTGATACCTGAAAGTTGCTCTTCTATGAATAGTAACATTTTTCTGCAATTTACCCTCTCTCCCCCCACCCCCACTCCTGCTTTTTAATTGGCTACTTTTATATATGATGTGCTATTAAAAAGAAAAAAAAAGGAAAAAAGAGAAAATCGCTCTGTAACTAACTGTAAGAATAAGAGAAACCCTGAAGTTTAACTGACTCCGTCCATTACCGTGTGAACCATATTTTGCAGGTTTGCATAACAAACTCTTCTCAAGAGGTTCGTGGGAAAGGTACGAGGAAGGTTGCACACAGTCTGGTAAAGGAAGGATATTCAGTGCTGCTGTTCTTACATACTTGTGCTTTTATCGCTTCCTATCATCTCACTGGTCGTTAACCTCAAAAGTAGGACAAACTGCTAGAACCGCTATCATGAGGCGCTTACAGGGTGTCGCAGAATTGGTTAGAACCAGAAACAAGTGCAACAGTTAATAGCTGTATAACCAACCAGTCATCCTCAGCAATTGTAAAGTCCACTGTTCCGCACTGCCCACCGGGCTCCTACTGGTTTTCGCGAAGCCTTGCTAAATGCGTAGCAGCGCTGAGGCTCTTATCTGGAGTTTACCGAGCAGCTCCGCGGTGCTGCTGTGAGAGCCCTTCTGGGGTTTGCGTTAGCATAAACGCGGAGCGCTGGCAGCGTTCTCCACGAGCAGAGGAGAGCAGAAGTCGCCCAGCACCTGCGGAAATGGCCCTATCTCTTTGAGTGCTGCCTCGGAATGCCGGCAGCGCGGGAGAGGGCAGATCTGAGGATTTAAAGGACAGGGGGGTGTGGGCGGGCTGGTTTCAGCAGATTAAAAGAAAGGCGGCAGGCAGGGAATCGAGTTATAGAAGGAAGAGCATTTTGGCATCGCGGTTTCCCGCACCCTGAGAGTCGCAGACGCAGGGTGTCGTCATCCCGAGCGGAGGGTCGTAGCCCGCCGAG